>NC_046169.1:35543767-35601267 GCF_011064425.1 Rattus rattus
CCGGAGTCTGGAGTCCTCCCCAGGGTCTGGAGTCCTCCCTGGACTCTGGAGTCTGAAGTCCTCCCAGGAGTCTGGAATCCTCCCTGAAGTCCTCCCTGGAGTCTGGAATCCTCCCCAGAGCTGGAGTCCTCCCTGGACTCTGGAGTCTGAAGTCCTCCCAGGAGTCGGGAATCTTCCCTGAAGTCCTCCCAGGAGTCTGTAATCCTCCCTGAAGTCCTCCTTGGAGTCTGGAGTCCTCCCCTGAGCCTGGAGTCCTCCCTGGAATCTGGTCCTAATGGCTGGGTGGCTGGCAGACAGCATGGGAAGCCGATGGGTGGTCGTGGCTCCAGCCCCACACAGGGTATTTCTCCCATCCATCTCCCATTGGTAACAGAATCAATATCCACTTAAAAACCTCTGCTGGCCTCCCACTGCCTACAGGAATCTGTCCCTTGTCTGTAACACAGCATTAGAGTCCTTTGCAGCCTGCCCTCCCCTGACCTACCAGCCTCATCTGACTACAACTCAATCCGCACCAAGCAGGGTGCTTGGGAGAGCTAAAACCAACAGACTTGGGAACGGACATCCTCCACGGATAGCCAGTGACCTTGTCTGATTCAGCCTCTCCCAGCTACATCTGAGATCTTCGTCTGTGAAAGCAGGCTAACACCCCCTAGGTGCTGGGGGAGGCAGTGCGACCGTATATGTGTAGAGTCCACACACCGCTCATCACACAATAGGAGCCCTTTGTTTCAGTCTTCCTGCCTCTTCTGGCCTTTGTAGGATCCATCCTCCTGTCTCCTAATCTCCCTCCTTGTAAAACCTTTGCTGACCACCCACTTTGTGGTCCCCATAATGTAAATTATTTTGCTCACGGTGACAGACGACACCTATGTCCTGCGTTGATCTGCTTCTGATGGTACCCAGCGAAGGAGTCACAGTCTCTATACCACTTGGTATAATGTAAACTCCACAGTGTAGACCTGAGCAGCACAGATGTTCAGCTAATGCTTGGTTTGTGTGTCTGTGCTGTCTGTTTTGTTTGGGGCTGTTTGGTTTACTGAGGCAAGGTCTCAGTAGGTAACTCAGGGTGGTCTCAAACCTGTGATCCCCCGGGGTCTGTGTCCCAGTGCTAGATTTAGAGATAGGGACTACCATGTCCAACCTTCAGTACCTTTTGTTACTTGGTTTTGTTGAGACAGGGTCTTAGGTTGCCCAGGTCAGCCTCGAACTCTTTGTGTTGTCACAAACTCTATGTGGCTTTGAACTCTTGACCCTGCTGCCTTCAACTCTCACAGGCTGAGATCACAGGTGTGTCCAAGTAGTATCCATTTTTTTTTAATGAATATGTTTACCCACCTAATCTCAGTAGCGCCTACATCATTATCTACATTACAAGAAGAAAACTGAATGGGAAGAATTAAACAGGATTGCAGAGCTTGGATGCAGACAGAGGCTTCCCCCCCACCCCCCTGCTCACCCGCTGGGTTTTAATCTAATTCACACAAATCTTTGTTCACGATTTTCCGCAATGTTCAGACATTTCTTACATCCAAGCTCAGTGCACACCTGCCTACATGCAGTGTAACCCTTGGGTGCAATAACGGCACCTTCCCTTTCAAATGGGAGGCTTATGAACAGAGAGAGGCAGGCGAAGCTCTCTGCCTCCAATCACAGATGCGCAGGCCTCCAAAAGCAGCCTCTTTGCGCTCTTCGGGTCCACAAGCCGGAAAAATGTCGGAACAGATGCTTCCAAATTGTAAGGAGAAATAAACAAACACATTAATGGCTGCCTGGCTGGTCCCTGGGGACCCGTGTCAGCCTGGAGTA
Organism: Rattus rattus; assembly: GCF_011064425.1. Lineage (NCBI taxonomy): Eukaryota > Metazoa > Chordata > Mammalia > Rodentia > Muridae > Rattus > Rattus rattus. Next base: position 35,545,577 of record NC_046169.1, read on the forward strand.
CACGTTATGGCCGGTGGGAACCTGCAAATGGAAATCCTACTTGTAGACTCGGGGGACGGAGAAGAAACTGCATTAGTTTGACGGCTCTTTTGCACCTAGTGCTCCGCTGGGGTCTTCTGTATCTATTGTTTCATATCATTTGATTTTTACTTATTTTAAATATACACTTATTTACGGGGTAGGGAAGCAGGCCTGAGTCACGTGACCCCTGTGGAGGTCGGAGGGAGCTTGCGGAAATCCCGTTTTCTCCTTCCACCATGAGGGCTCCGGGGACTGAAATCAGGTCAGCAAGCACCTTTACCTGCTGAGCCATCGGACCGCCCCCGGTTCACTTTAATACCCATTCTGTGGTATGGGGAGAGAAGGAAACTGAGGAGGGCGTGGTGCATAGGTATGGCAGAATTCAATCCCCTGCAGACTCCATATTCACTATGGAGATCTTTTACACTATGCTGTGGGATGCTAGTAGACTGGTCATGGCTTCTCCTCTGCCAGAGAGAGCCATGCTTCCTTGGATGCCCACGAGCTTGGGGATGGGTGAAAACAGCGCCCCCTTCTTTTCCAGGCAGGAAAGTGTCTATTCCTAGAGAAGCCAGGAACGCACAGAGGGAGAGGGGTTGTACTGCCTCCTTGTGTTGGGAGGACCAGCACACCCCTGCAGCTGTGCAGCTGCACCCCTCTTCCTGCCAAGGGTACCCTAGGCTGCAACAAGGTTCTGACTTCTTACCAACCGAGACACGTGTGTCATTCACTCCACTCCCATCCCGAGTTCTAGAATGGTGCTGGTCCAGGGATCACAGCACATAAGATGTGACTGTATGTGGACTCGCCTCCCAAGATGCTGGGCAAGCCGCCTGCAGTCCACACCCGCCTTTCCTTCTGAACCTCTCTTCTTTTAAAAGACATGTCTATCGATTGCAGTCCAGTGGCCCTCCGTGATCCCCAACACATCTGTACGGGGAAATGTTCAGAGGCAACTGAACGCTGTCCTCGCCCTGTTTTGATAGGCTTAAGATCCTCCTCAATCAGCAGGCAGGGCGAGAACTCTACTTCTGTGTGTTGGGATGTGATTGGAGGGAACATGTCTGGAATAATTCTAAGTCTTGGTGTAACTGATAAAAAGACCTCGTGTTGTCATATCAAATGAAAGTTTTGTTGTTGTTGTTGTTGTTGTTACTGTTGTTGCTTATTTATTTATTTATTATTTGGTTTTTGTTTTGCCAGAGAGACTTTATATGAATTTCCCTTAAGAGGCTTCTGTCACAGGATGAGTTATTTCCAAAGACTCTGCAGCCTGAAGTTTCTTGAGGATTTCCCATCCCCTGCCTCAGTTTCTTCTATCTGTAAAATGGAGCCATTCGTAAAGAGTCCAAAGGTACTACTGTCTTCAGGCTTCCAGGACCATTGGATTTGGAGCACTCCCACCAGTAGCTCACGTCACCTTTAAAGTGTAACACTGTTAGCAAGTCCTCCTGCCTCTTCACGTTACAGACTGTGGCTTGCATGTATTAGACTCGCCTGTGACAGAAATTGGGGTGGTCATCTGTCAAAACCCTCTGCCAGAGTGGTGTCTACACCCTAGTTATCAATGAAGGGTGTGTGCGCGCAGGCACACGCTTGATCAAAGCACAGACCTCCCTCAGGTTTTTTGCAATATGCAAGCTGTCACAGATCTCAAGGCAAGATATCATTTCTGATAAATAGAGGCAGACAATAGATGATTTCTATATTAATATCACTAAAAAGTGCCCCTCTCCTGCAACTCAACAGAGACAGGAAGGCTACTGCATAAGACTTTGGTCCTGTGACAGTTGGGGTACCCCATCACCATCACCTCCCAATTCACGCCCCGTCCCCTGCCCTCTCCCCCTTCATCTTATTCAGTTCAAAGAAAGGGGGTCTGCATTTTCCTCCTGCTGATGGGGGTTGATTAGCAGTCAGGTGAAGCGATCCTCGGGGGGACAGCACAACAGATTAATTAAATCACTCTGGCTGGCTAAGTGGTGACACCGTGATTTATAGCGGCGCTCACTCAACCAGACAGTGGGCTTTCCTGGCATGCCGAAGGAAGGAAGGAGGGCCAGGCTGGCCAGTGGTTACAGACCTTGGGTTACAAACTTTCAGGGCAAGCATTTTTACCCTAAAGGCAGGCAGAGGGCCCTCCAACTGGGCTCTCATCTCTGGCCTAGGAGACCTGAATGAGGACGGGAGAGGAGCCGGAGAGAAGTGATAGACGGGCCATGTGCAGTTAGTCTGATGTGTCTCTGCAGAAGAGAAGCCTCAAAGAGATTCAGCTGTGGCTCACCCCGAAAAACAGACCCCTGCCAGTCCCAGCCTGGCGACTCGGGGGGGCCTTTGTCCCTGTTTTTCAGGACAGCATTGTCTCCTCAGCAAGATGCCCCACTGTTTCTCTTAGATGTTTCATGGGCGGCTGCCTCCACTTCCCTGAGGAACTAGGTCACACAGGGTACTGTGACAACGGGAGAGATCCTCATACATTTAGCAAGAACCAGTTCTGTGACACGCTGTGTGGGAGCAGGGAGCTGGCTCATTTCCATACCATTCCAGAACTCGTGTGTGTGTGTGTGTGTGTGTGTGTGTGTGTGTGTGTGTGTGTGTTACACACAGGTACCTCCACACTCTCCAGCACTGGGATTAACAACGCCATGCCCCTGATTTTTTTTTTTTTTTAATGCATGGACCAGGTACTTTACCCACTGAACTGTCCCCCCAGCCCTAATTTCCCCCAGTCTTTCCCAAGGAATCAGAAACTGAGCCTCAGTTTCCCCAATTTATAGTGAGCTTTTCCTCTGGCTTTCTTTTCCTAACCGTCTGGTGGCCTGGTCAGAACTAAATTAGACATCTAGACTTGAGTTCACAGCCAGCTGGAGCTGGAAAGTAGGCACCTCCCACTGCTCATGAACAGATAAACAAAAACAGAACAGAATCCATGCAATGGAGTGTTATACAGAATCCATGCAATGAGGTGCTATATGGATGCATACATATAATGAGGCACTATACAGAATCCATGCACTGGATTCAGCCAATATTTCTTTAAAAGGAAGAAAATGGGGGGCAATGAAATAGTTCCATTGGCAGGGTGCTTTGCCTAATGTGTATGATCCCCAACATCCCAGAAGCCAGGGCTGGTGAGACGGGTGTGAAATCCCAGCATTTAGGAGCTGGAGATGAGGGATCAGAAGCTCATGCTCACCACACGGTGAGTGGAGGCTGTCCCTGGACCTATTAGACTCTGCCTCAAAAATTAAAAGAGCACTAAGGAATGAAATGATGCCCCTGCTATAAGATGGGTGGACCCTGGGGACGTTACACTAACAGAAAGAGATCATTTACAAACTACTGCGTGATTTCAGTCCCCGGGAACCTGCTACCTTCAAATCGCAGGGAGAGAAAGAGGAAGGTTGGTGGCCAGGCAGGAGCGAGGGGAATGGAGGTAGTGTGGTGTGGGGTAGGTGTCCCGCTCAGTGTGAGGTGTGAAGATTGGTAGCGTTGGCTGTGCCACGGCGAAACCACACGCCACACGTGAAAATGGCTAACGTGGCAAGGCTGGGTGTATGCTGCTGCTGTGATTCTTAAAACTTAGGTGAATTATGTCACTGATGACCACAGCAAACAAATCTCCTCTTCCTTCTAATTACGTTTTTAATTAGCATGTAAAGTAAACGGTTCCGTTATGACATTTTCAGAAAACGGGGGTCGGTCATCCACTCTCTCTCCCCTCTCCAGTTTATTTTTCAATACCCATTCCCCACCTCAACCCCACAAACGCTCTCCGTTCGTTTAAACAAAGCATGTTTGCAGGGAGGAGTCGGAGGGGTACAGAAGGAAGGAGGAGGAAGAAGCTGAATCTGGGTCTCCAGTGGTTTCTCCCCCTAGCCTAGGAGCCTCAGAAATCCCAGAGAAGCCGCCGGACCCTTATCTCAAGTATGACGGGAGCTGGAGTGCCATCAAATATTAAAAAGGGTAGAGCGACCGGCATAGTTTTCCATATAAATGACACTACTTACATATATGAAGATTGCTTTTCAAATTCAAATATAATTATTTTTTTTTAAAAGGCATCCAGCAAGCTCTGTCTCTTTCCCTACTCTGACACTTCTGGCTGTTGTCATGTTTTAGTGAGGTGCCTGCTGGCAGGCAGCCCAAAGCACTTTGTAATATGCCCTACAGATCCTCGTTGAAAAATGATCAAAGAGTTGGCAGCGGGTGAAGACCGGGCTGAAACCAGCCCTGCGAGGGCTGGGGCCGGGCCATTGTCCCTCTTGGTGGGAACAGCTGCTTAGCGGACACTGGTACAGCGTGATTATCTCTCGGGCGCGATCGAGAAAGGCTGTGGGTTCTCTGGGGGCCTGCACCTTGCATTTTAGCAGACAGCTTGGTAAGGATTCGGTGTCAAAGCCTTTTGAAATGTCTCCTTGACATGAGGGCGGAGACGGTGCCTGGGAATCTCATTAGGGTCCCTGTCTCCCTCTGCCACATTCCTCTGCCAGTAGGACTCATGGGGCACAAATGGCTCTCCTCTTCAATCAGCCTCCTGAAATTGCTCTGCAGACACGGCGCAGGGTACCTAGGCAGACCTGGGAAGCCAGCTCCTGGGTCCCCTTGGAAGAACGATCTGTGGGTCTACAGATCTGAAGTGGGCAGTGTGGCAAACCCCGGGAGGCGGGGAGGGGTGACAAGAGGTCGACAGTACTGGATTGGTTTTTGTTGTTGTTTTGCGACAGGGTCTCCTAAAGCTGTAGGCATCCTTGAACTCACTGAGTAGCCAAGGATGGCCTTGAAGGTCTGTTCCCTTTTCCTTCCCCTCAAAAATGCTGGGATTATAGGTGTGCACGTCCTCGTCTGGTTTAGGAGCTCCTAGTTGCTATAAATGGTAAGAAAGGACCACCAAGCAGCTGGATTTCATATTCTCAGTATAGTCTGGGGTCGAAGTGGGGGCTCCTGGGATGGAGGGGACAATAGGAATATTGTTCATCTGATACTTCCCTACCGTCACCTGTCCTACCCTCCACTCCCCACCCCCACTCTCTCTCTTCCTTTTCCTTGGTTCCTTGTCCGGTCTTGAAAGTTTAGCCACTGGTCAGCATGAAGTCATAGCGGCCTGCACGGTGAGAACCAAAGGTTAAGAAGGGTATCTGCCCGGTGCCAACGTGCCTTGGCGCCTAGGTGGCAGGCTCAGTCAGGGACCTGCCTCGGAGCTCACACACCTCAGAGGCCCGTTTGTTTGGTCCTCTGGGTTGGCGTTCATCCACACCCCAAAAGGAAATGGGTTGGTTTCCTTTCACTGGGGTGGGGAAGGGCAGGGATATTAACCGTAGCCTGCTGCCCTGTAGTGCTGGGGGGCGGAGGGGGTTCAGAACAATTTCAGCACCTCGGCCTCCACCCGCCGGCAGCTGAAGCGCTCCTGGCTTTGGTCCCCAGAAGCAAAGGATGATGGGAGGAGGGCCAAGTTGCCAAATGCATAAATGCATGTGCGTCTTCACGCTAATCACCGGCACGTATTTTCAGAGAGGTGAGCAGAGAGGAGCGGCGGGGGGACCCCCATGAATGTTAACTTTATTTCAGTAATGAGATGCCAGGTCTGGAACAATCACCGTGGTTAATATGCTGTAATCACAGTGATGAAGCCTGCACGCTGGGAAGGGAGGGCAAGGTGATGGGAAGGCGGTCTCAGAGATCAGGGACCACCTGATGGGGAAGAGGGGACAGGGACAGGACAGAGAGGCTCTGGGGACAAGCCCTAGTGGGACAGGCTTTGCTGAGGGTGTCCAGGTTAGGAGGGAAGCATCTTCGTCCTCATCTGAACCCAAGAGGTGCTGGCACCCGGAAGTAGCAGCACAGGGAGGGAACAGAAGTAGCAGCACGGGAAGGGAACAGTCACCGTCATGGAGTCCACTCAGGTGGGGGTTAGGAGCACAGATAACCTAAAACAAAGCCACAGCTCTGGATTAGGCTGACTCGGTCAGACCGGGAGAGAGTAGGAAGGGAAGAGAGGAAGTGACCCACACAGCTCAGGTTCCAGGGGCCATGAGCAGCAGCACGGAAATCAGCAATGTGCCCAGAAAAGCTCTGTGTCAACAAATCCTTGGAGACCTCAGCTCCCACTATTTCTAGGTGCTGTTGGTGGCTCACTGCTGAAGTTGGTGATTCAGTGAAGACAGCAGGCGGAGAGAAGCACGCCTGTCACCCAGGGCTTGGGAGATCAAGGCCAGCAGACTGGGTGAGAACGTCCCTATGTGGGAAGGAGGAAGGAAGGAAAGAGGGAGGGAGGGAGGAAGGGGTGGGGGTGTACAGTACAGCCTGGAAGTACAGCAGAGCACCAAGTGACTCTCAGCAAACCTTTTAAGGGTACCTCACCCTGCTGAGAGAAACAGCCCCCGTGGAGCCCTGTGAGAGCCTGAGAGGCTGCTGCTATGACTTAGGCAAGGAGGGGGGGCTGCTGGGAGAACAGGAACCAGGGAGGGAAGTATCTTGGTTCTGAAAGGCCCACCTGGGCTCCCACCTCTCCTCTGGGAGGCGTTGATGGCATCTAGGATTGGGAGGTAGCTATCTATCCCAGACTGTCTGGGATGGTCCCAACCATTAAGGAGCAGAGGGACCAATGTCAGATCCAGAATCTCACCCTAATCAGGATCCTGCCCCCGCCCCCTCGGCCCTCCAGCTCCTCTCCCACCTGGCCTGGTCCTGCCACTTGAGCTAACGTAGCAGGTACTTCATCAGACAGCTGAGGCACCCTCCCTGACACATCTCATGGCTCAGAGCCACGTTAACTGTGTCTCGCTGGCGCCTGACAGTGACACAGATCGGCTGCTTCTGTCGCTGCCACAACCACGTGAGAAACAGGAGCGTTGGGGAGCCAACTTATTACCCAGCTGTTGAGAGTCACAAAGAAGGCACCTAGCTCTGTCTGATCAGGTTGCAGGTGAGAGCTGCCCCTGCAGGGTGGTAAGGCAGCCACAAGCCCCTCCTATCCCAAACCATGCCGCACCAGGGCCCAGCCTCCAGTGTACCCCAAAGGGATGGGTTAATTTGCTTCCTGCCTGTCCCCATCAGATGCGCAAGTTGCCACCACCTCAGAGAGTGTGGCTTTCACAGGGCAGGTGCTGAGAACCGCACTCATGCCGCCGAAGGAAATAAAAGGGCTATCACGACAGAAATGCTCCTACTGGGGGTCGGTTTGCTTTAAAAACTAGTTTTTTTTTCCCCTCTGCAGGGTGTTCTTGCAGGCTTAGACCTCGAGCAACAAAAGATCACGGTTTCCAGGTGGTATCTTTAAGGAGCGTTAATTAGGGCTCTTGGCACTTAGAACATGAAACATTTTAACATTTTCTGAAAAGCAATTTGCCGACATTAGCTAATTAAAACACCCAGCCTTCCACAGAGGGGTAGTGGGAAGTGAGTGGAATCCTCCTTTCAAAGCATCTGCTCTAGGGTTAGAAATTCAAATTCCTGTTGCTCCTACTTCTTGGTCAAGGTCCTCTGAAGGCTGCTCCTCGTTGCTCTGAGCAACGTACTCAAGAGCACTTAAGGAAGGATCCCTGTTTCCCTCACATTTGGAATCTATAATTGGGACAACGTGAAAGGACCTTGGGCACAACAGCAGATCCACTAAGCCAGGGGCCACAAAAGTAGTGTTGAAGGCCAGATCCGGCCCTTGGCTTGTGTTTGTAAATAAAGTTTTATCGATACATAAGCAGGCGCATCTGTTTGCACGCTGACTTTCATAATTCTCAGCGTTCACAAAGCTGAACCTACCCACTGAATGCACTTCCCCTTACAGAAAAATATTGCTAGACGTGGTGCTAAGCTGTCTGGACATATCTTTCCATCTAGCAAGTCCTCAGTTGTGACTTGGGGGTATTATTAGATTGAAAGTAGGAAAGAGAACCTGAGAAAAAAAGCAAGGGTTGCCTTTATCTGAATCCTCCCCCTTCCCCCTACACACACGCTTAAAGCGACGGTCCAGGGAGCTAAGAGGCTGGGAGGGAGGAAAGGGTGAGGAATGGCTGTCTCACCTCTTGTTGTCCAGCAACTCAGCTCTGAGCGCATCACCTCACTGCTTCTGGCTTGTTACCCTCATGTGTAAAGCGGATCACAGTACCTGCTTTATGGAGTGGCCAGGCTGTAGGGCTTTTGGATGTAGGGGTGTAGGATATACCCCTGTCAATGGCTTTGTAGAGGCCCTGCTACGGCTAGATACATCTGGGAGGGAGGAAAAGCGGCATGCAGAACCAAAGGCTAAAAGATGCTACGGGGATCTGATGAGGCCCACAGAAAGGAAATATTTGCCAACCTATAAACATAAAAGGCGTTCAACTCAAAAATGAAGACACCTGGGGAATGGAGGGTGTAGAGGTTGGAATCAGAATATCCCCCATAGGCTCGGATATTGAATGCTTAATCCTCAGTTGGTGGGGCTTGGGGGGCGGGGCTTTAACAGTGCAGCCTTGTTAGAGGAAGTACGTCATGCTTTGGGGGCGGGGCTTTGACAGTGAGGCCTTGCTAGAGGAAGTACCTCAGTGGGGCGGGCTTTGAGATTAAAAGCCTCTCATCACTTCTGTTTGTGAACCGTTAGTTAGCTTCCTGCTCCCAGCAAGTTACCCGTCACACCTCCTTGCGAAAACAGACTCTGATCCCTCTGGATCAGAGAGCCAAATCAAACTCTTTCTTCTCTAAGTGCACTTTGTCACAGTGGTTCTCATCACGGCAACAGAAAAGCATCTAATACAGTGGTGTATTAGGCACAGCCTGTAATCCCAGCCTCTGGGGACTGGAGGATCAGGAGTTCGAATCCAGGCTCCATTACTTAACAATTTTAAGGCCAAACTGAGTTACAGGGTGCGACGAACAGAATGACTTTGGAAGTCTGGCAGGTCCCTCAAAACACGGAGCGACTAAATCGGAACCAGCAATTCCACTGCTAAGGACCTCCAGGAAAGCTGAAGCCCACACACAACCACATGAATTTCAAAGCAACGTGATTTATAGCAGCCAAAAGCAAAAGGGATCCAAATATCTAACAACAGAGGATCTCCTGAACAAGTCCCGAGGGCATGCCACAGCGCCACATTCACGGGAAGTCCCAGAGCAGATCCTGGGGCTTCCGGCCTCTGCACTGCTGATATTGGACCCAAGTTCTTGGGGCTGGGCTGGCCTGAGAGCACTGGGAGATGCTGGGGACTCGTGTGGCCTCCACCATCAGCACGAGTGGCATCCCTGAACACGTATTCCTGAGTCGTTAAAAAACCACATTCTCAGGGCTGGCTCGGCAGGTAAAGGGGTTTGCAGTCAAGCTTGAGGAACTGAGTTCGATCCCTGGGACCCACACAGCGGGAGACCACAGCCTACTGCAAGCTGTCCTCTGGCCTCTACAATAATTCCATGTCACACACATGTCCACATACACGTAAAGACGTGTAATCAAAAGCCTCCAGACATTACTGAATGCTGCACTGAGGGGGTGTGGGGGGAGGGTGTCTCCCTCCAGTGACTGGCTTAGGTCAATCTTTTCCAGGTCCTGTGAGCCACCTCCAATCCTAAAATACAGTAGAAAGACCCCCAGAGGTTACCGTTTAAACCATTCACAGAAAGACATTCAGGCTAAGGTACACAGAGACACAGCAGGGCCAGGGAAACTAAGGAGGTAGCTTTTCTCTGAATTTGGAGATCAACCGGGAAGTTGGCCCTTCCGAAGACCGAGTATTGGTTAACTAGCACCACCACAGCATAGACTGAGCCGTTCAAACGGCATAGACTGAGCCGTTCAAATGGCAGTTATTTTCCCAGATCTCTTAACTGGAGACAGCAGTAGGCTGGTTTCTCCTGAGGTCTCTCTCCACGACTTGCAGTTGGCCACCTTCTCCCTGTGTCTTCTCATGGTAGTCCCTCTGTGTATGATAGTCTCTCTCTCTCTCTCTCTCTCTCTCTCTCTCTCTCTCTCTCTCTCTCTCTCTCTCTCTCATAACAAGGACCACGGGGACGGTAAGATGCAGCCCACTTGCCAGAGCTGGCCTAAAATGCTAACTTCCCCTTCTAGGACATTCTCCCAAATCCCTTCCTGGCAATGACCAGTGGATAGAGAAGGAGGCTGGAGGGGTTGGGGATTTAGCTCAGTGGTAGAGTGCTTGCCTAGAAAGCGCAGGCCCTGGGTTGGTCCCCAGCTCAAAAAAAAAAAAAAAGAAAAAAAAAAAAAAAGAAAAGAAAAGAAAAGGAGGCTGGAGAGATGGTCCAGTCATTAAGAGCATGTACTGTTCTTCCAGAGGACCCAAGTTCGATTCCTCGTACCTATGTCAGGTGGCCTCCAGGGCGTCCTCGAGCTAACTTGGGACACCACCACCACACATATACATAACTAAAAATAATAACTCTTTTTTTTAAGTTTTTTTTTAAGTTTAAACTTTTGCTTAAACAGTAGTTCCAACCCTGGGCCAAAGAACAAATTTCAGGGCAAACGCCTAAGCTGCTATTCCCAGGGACCCCACTGAGGACCCCCACTTCCCACGCAGTAGGGGCAAGAAGCTCTCTTCACCGTGGAGGGTAATCCCACCCTCACCCCCTGCTAAAGCAAAGGTCCCTTCATGTTCCTGTTCCCTGTCACTGAAGGAGGTTTATCACTGAAGGACGTTTCGTCCTGGCCCGGACCCAGGCTGAGAAGGGTGTGCCAAAGGACAGTAGCTCTTTTCTATTTTCTCCTCTGTGAGGGCCCTGGTCCCCCAAAATGCCAGGCCTATGAAGGAGTCCTGATTTGCTGCCCCAGCAGATAGCTCTCTACTCATAGTCATTCTTTTGGGGGCGCATCCTGGGGAAGCCTGAACCACAATCAACATCAGGCTCGCATTAGGGATAGAAAAAAGCCTATGCAACTGGCGCCACCAAGTGGCAAAGTCCAGCAACTGTCAGCATGCGCGCCGCCAGAAACCAGCCCTGAGCCGCGTTGGCTGCAGCCAAAATCGAGGTCCTTAAGATCATGCCTGACTAGGTCTGTGGTCCCCTGCAATGCTAAATCAGGTCAGTGAGCTTATTTGTGTCAAATAAATCAGCTGAACCAACTGGTGAGCTGCCTTAAGACTATTTGTCTTGGGTTAGCGCTAAGCACAGACTTCGGGCAAAAAACCCAGGCCGGTTTGGATGCCAGGGACGGATCCCAAGGAGCTGAAGGGCGGTCCAGATTCACACCCACCAGGAAGGTTTGTGCTCCGCATGGGGGAGGGGAGCTGCATGTGCCTATGGGAGACAGCACAGCTCCAAACAGAGGCTGTTAAGCAACTTTTAGGGACATCTTCACACTGAGGTCCCTGAATCTTTTTTAAAATCCACCGTGCGGATGAGGCTCTTGCTGATGGGGGTCGGTCACGCGCCTATTCAGAATTGATGTTGGTCCCTGGAGCCTTCCTTAGACCTTTTATTTTCTCATTTTAAAATTTTAAAGATTTATTTTTATCGCTATGGTGTTTTGTCTATATGTATGTAGCTTTATCGTTCGCATGCCGAGTGCACGTAAGGCAGAAGTGTTGGAACCCAGTGGACTTACAGACGGTTGTGAGCCACCATGTGGGTGCTGAGAATCAAACCCAGGTCCTTTGGAAGATCAACAAGTCCTCTCAATGGCTGAGTCATCACACCAGCACCATTTTTTATTCTTTTTATTGGTTCTTTGTGAACACAGACCTCCCAGTCCCACTCATCCCCCACCACCCCTGCCCTCCACCATGGCAACACCCCCCCCAACAGAGAAAAAAAAAAACCTCTTCGTGGAAGCAGTGTGTCACACAGTGTACCCACTTGTCCACTCTTCTTTGCTTGCAAATGTTCATTGCAATGAGTCATTGGTCTGGTACAAGGCCCCTCTGACTTCTGTTACTCTATCAATACTGGATGTTTGGACTCCTCTCAGATATGCTGTTGTTGCCCTGTGTCATGTGATCCTGTAGTCTGGATCTGTAGGACTGGCCCCTCCATGTACTCTAGCAGTTCATAGATGGAGTAGATGTTGGGGTTGGCCAATTCAAAGCCCTGGATCTGGGCCTGAGAAGTATCTGAGCTAGTCAGCCCACTGGCTCTCTTGCTCAGGGCTGACTCATCAGCAACCCCTGCAATCAGGGCCAGCTCTACCTTGCTGCCCAAGGGGGATGCAGAACCCACTTTCCTAAGCATTGCAGCTAGGTAGCCCTGTCCCACTTTCATGACCCTGGGCCAGATCTCCTGCCTGCCATAGATGGCAAGGGGTGAGGTTGTGGGAGGACAACTCTCCCTCAAGCAAGTTGCCACACCACAAGAAAAAGTTGCTGGACTAGCTCTCATGTTCACACACACCCTCGGGGCCAGTTCACCTGTGCCCCGGCCATCAGGGCCAGCTCTACTGTGCTGCCCAGGTAAGGTGCAGGGGCTGCAGGAGGAGGGTGCTGCAGCAGAGGAAGGGCAGGGCCAGCTCTCCTGCCCAACTCAGGTGGTGAGAGCAAAGAGAAGGGGATCCGTCCCTCATCCATGCCACCACAAGGAAGGTAGCGGCAGGGCCAGCTCTCCTATGCTCATACCCTTGGACCAACTCACCCACAACTCCCGCAATGGGGGGGGCCCACTCTCCCAAGTGCCACACCTGGCTAAAGGCAGGATCAGTTCTCCTACTCTCATATTCCCCTTACAGGGCCAGCTGTCCCATGATCAGGTGAAGAGTTCTGCACAGCCCTCAGACATCAATATGTCCCCGGGTAGCAGATCAGACCAGGGACACCTGCCTGGCCACTGGTGGTAGCAGAACTCTGCTACTGCAGGGTCACGGACCCAGACATGGCCCCTAGAGACAGCACAGGCCAGGATCCCACCATGTAACATCACTGGCTACTCACATCAGGCTGTTCCTTGCTACCCTTGAGTCTCCAGTTCTGCCTCTCTCTCTCTCTCTCTCTCTCTCTCTCTCTCTCTCTCTCTCTCTCTCTCTCTCTCTCCTCCACCACTCGCTCCCCTTAGTGGTGCCCAGGGTCTCTGAGGGTCTGGGATCATCTCAGGCTCCCTTTATCAGGGAGTGTTAGGCTTCTACTAATCAGATGTTCACAGGTCAGAACACTGAGCTTAGACAAAGCCTCTCTCCTCTCTGCCACCTACTGATGTACACACGAAACAGCAGATACTCCTGCAAGGCCTCTAGGGCAGGGATTTTTTTTATTCTTTTATACGTGCAATAGTGATTTTTGCAGAATCAACAATATGCCCAGTATTCTCGACTTCTCAGGATTTGGGGGACAACGCAGCCAGTCCCCAAAGATGCTGGATGCAGTTCAGCTCCGGCCTTGGAAAATGCCTGGAACCTATCTGTGAAAGACTTCTTTCCCCATTGGGTAAAATCAGAGGAAGAGAAAGGGTTAAGAACGCAGCCTGCCCCAAATACAGCAGGCGTAAAATAGCATAGAGTGGATTCCATTTTTATTTATGAACAAGTACAAAGTATACATTTAGATATAAACGGTGGCAGAGATTCCCGTAGCAGCTGTGGGTATCCTTTGAGATTAGGAACTGAAGGGTTCGATTTAATTTTGAAAGCTTGTGTTTTAGGGTTTCTACCAAGAGATGTCTAGAGAAGTCCTGCTTAGGAAATCTGACATGCCCTGGGCATCTTGGCTCAAGGCCACCGAGTACCTTGGTGCTTCATAAAGGGAATCTGCACTCGTATAGGTCTGTGCATCCCAGAGTTCACACTTAAGACAGGACCACAACAGCAGTCTCCACAGATGCAGGGCAGCAAGCCTGACAAGCAAACGGTACCCAAGGAAATCAGAGAAGGAAGACAAAGAGAACGTCCGTCCAGGTTTGAGCTAGCTCCGGGATGCCTCTGAGAGGAGTTGCTTTGAGGACAAGGGAGGTTCCAGTGGTTGGTGCCCCCCTCCCCTGTGGGGAATCCAGTCAACATCAAGCAATGGAGAGACAGGGCTCTGGTCATGTTTACCTCCCTGCTGGGATCTCCCGATGGTCAAAGCCAGGATGTGGGACCAACAAATGCGTTAGCGATCACTCTCATTGACAAGGACAATGAGAAGCTAAAGCCAGAAAGGCAAGTTTATCTAAGTTCATGGATGCCTGGACTCCTGGGAGGTGGGTCAGGATGCTGTTCACAGACTCCAGACCACTCACTGTTCTAATTATACTGTACACAACTGCGCATGCACCACACACACACACACACACACACACACACACAGACCCACAGACCCACACACGGCCGATTCATGGGACATGACTGGGGCAATGCATACGCTGTTATCGTCAGAATCATCACCATTAATTGAGAAAATATTTTATTAATCTTTAAAAAAACAATTTTGTGTTTCAGGCAGGTCTCTGTACGGAACCCAAGCTGTCCTTGGACTTGGATTCACCTGCCCAGCCTTCCGAGTGCCAGAAATTGAACCACGTGCCACCGTGCTACTGATACAGCTATTGGTTTGTGTGGATTAACTCACGGTGAGCTGAACCCCACCGCGTTTTGACTGACCACTTATTTTAGTCTCTTTCTTCCTATTGCTTACTACAGAACGTTTTGAAATGAAGCCTGAAAGAATTACCTTTCTTGCTGCCCTTTCTCCCCACCCCTTTCTTTTGCTTCTGGGTTGCGGGGGGTGGGGGGGTGTGTGTCTCTGTACCCCAGGCTAGCTCAAATTCTCTATCTTCCACCCTCAGCCTCCTGGAATTCAAACCTCAGCCCAGCCTCTTCCCGATTAACTTTCCCTCCTACAACACTCACAGCACTGGGTTCACATCCCCAAACCTATCTTTCTAATTAAGTTAGGGCAGTGGTTTGTAACTTGGGGGTAGCCTCTCCCTGACCCTCAGGAGCCATTTGGCAGTGTCCTGAAATACTATCTTCACAGCTGGAATTGGGAATATACCACTTGTCTCTGATGGGTTGGGAGGCCACGATAATCCTCCTTTCCCTGGCCCACAGTGGCTAGTATAGTCACACCACGGATGCTGGCAGTGCTGAGTTTAACTCAGCCCAAGTCTAGGTCACCACTGTGCCCAAGGCTGAACCAAGAACTCCCAGCACTGAGTGCTGACTTCTTTACTTCCCCACCCTGGAGAAATACCATGCTAAAGTGCTGATTAAATTATGCGGTGATCCCCACAGGACATGCTCGCATAACAGCACGTTCCTGCCTCAAGGCCCTGTGCGACGTGTGCTTGGTGAGCTCACCATCCACCCAGCTGAAACCTGTCTGCAGAATGAGCTAGAAGTTTGCAACCTATCAGTGGCTTGGTGTCATGGACAGCCCGGTACTAGACCACCGCCATACTTAAGGAGGTAGGAATGCGTGCGTGTGCCTGAATACACAAACACCTCACACGCGTGTTTGTCCTGCCCTGTGTGGATGTCACATGGGCCTGCAGATAACAAGGTGGTGTTTCCACGGGGGAAGCACACTTCTTTTTTGGTTGGTTGGTTTTCCCCTGGAAGGTCAGAGGAAGAAGGAAGTAGCTGGTCCTTAGCTCTAGGCTCTGGATTTTTTTTTTTTTTTTAGTTTTAGGTGATTATTTTACCCATAGTGTTAGGTCCCAAAGACAAAACAAGCAAGCCTACCTCAGGACAAGTGGCTAGCTATGGTGCTTGTTAGCCTGCTAATGTACACACTGGCCTCCAGGATTCCCTGGTCACTACTACCTACGGCTCCTCTCACCCAGCCCTGCCCTGGCCTCCAGATTCCCTTCCCCCAGCTTCTTATCTCTTTAGAACTCTGCCATTTTGGCCATGAGCTCTTGACCCGCCCCCCCCGCCCCGCCCAACTGTTTTGTCTGTCTGTCTGTCTCTTTCTCTCTCTCAGTCATGCTTGCCCACTGCTCTTTCCCTGTCCTCTGGGCTCTTACAGTTGCCCCCTTCATATCTACAATACCTTCTCTCAGCCGTATCTTGGAGCGCTCATGGCCTAGTGCTCTTCCACCCCGCTAACCCTCGACCGCAAACCCTTGCCTAGTAGCTTCCCAGGGGCTGCCCACACTGGCCTCTCAGGAGGTAGAGTCTCACTCGGGACACCTCAGGGCACATTCACAGGTAAACACCTGACTCCATGTTCTAAATGAAAAGCCCACGACTCAAAGGTCACACTGTTGAGAAGCAGTGGTTCCAGGCTCCAGCCACACTCCAGTCCTGGCTGTGAGAAGCGGCCAGCTCATGATTTACCTGCAAAGCCCAAAGCCGGGAAGAACCGGACCCAGAATCCCCACACCACTTCCTGCAAAGGCTCTCGGTCAGCCTTCTGGGTGTGTTAAGGGCTCCATCACTGCCCTAAAGGACCTCCTCTACTTCAGCAAGAACGTGGGAGTTTACCCTTCTGTGGCCAGGCAGGGTTGGGGAGCTACATTCTTCTCCTGTAACAGTTTCAAGACTCTCTTGCTATTATGTTTCTTCTCTCCAAGGTTACAAGTGTGGTATCCCAGCAAGAAGCCCAATGAATGCGCATTCAGACAGGAGAGAAGGGCTTCAGACCCGCAGCCCCTCGCACTTAATAACAGTAACCGTCCTTCCTAGGCGGAGGATGCTCTCCCCCTGCTCTTCCCCGGAGCCCCCCTAGACATCGTGTGATTCACTTGTGTCCTGTACACGAAACCACAGCCTCTGATTCTAGGAACCCCATCAAGGGAGCTCAAGAACAACCCTTCGAGGGAGGTGAGTGGGGGGCCCTACCCTGGCCAGTGCCACGTTTGTCTGAGATGCTGAGAATTTCTGAAGATAGGCACCTCTGTGCACGCGCACGCGCCCCTACTTGATTAAAGCACAAAACCACATTCCACAGCCGCAGCAAATTTGAAAGTGACATTTGTGTTGCTGACTTCTTGTGGATCTAGATGACAACTCTGCCCTCTCCTGTCTGGGACTATGGAAGGTCATCCGTTCTTCGGAGAAACGGTGTGGAGGTGATTCTGCACTAGAGGAATGGGGTGGATTCAGGATGAGCTCCTGTGTGGGTTTGATCATTGTGTCTCGGCTGCCACCCGTCTTCTAACCCACAGAGTGAAACACAAGCAGACCAGATTCTTGATCACAACAATGCAGACTGTGAACTCACCCACATACACAACGTGTCTTTCTGGTGCCAGGGCAGGGACAGCTGGCAACCGGGCATGTCTGTTCATACTAAACCTGTGTCAACACTCTGAAAATGAACTCAAGGGAGAGGCCAACCAACGCCACGGCTGACCAAGGGTGGACTCTTCCCAGGGGAGGAGAGTCAGGAGTTCAAGGCTGGTGTCAAACACATACCACACGTTGGAACATGCCAGAACATTCCAGTATGTGCCAGAACGTGCAGGATCACCCAGTTCTTTTGTGAAGTTTGAGTCAACACACCGAGAAGTCCAGGGCAAACAGAAAAGAATCACTGGGATCTAACACTAGACATCGATTCCCTGGCCAGGGCCGTGGCTCCGTAACAGTGAGTTTGCCAATCGTACACAAAGTCCTGGGCTCGAGCCCGGCATGGCAAGACAAAACAAGAGAGCAACCGCCCGTCAGTCTGTCCTTCCGTAGAGCTGAGAGAATACAATTCCGACGCGAACAGCAAGAGGAAGCAGGAGGGAGCTGGGGGAAATTCCATCCTGGAGGTAAACACAGCAGTGAGACAAGGTTCCCCGAAGCCACGGATAGGAAACCTTGAGACTCACAGTAGATCCCAGGTCAACCTGAACCAAAACCACACAACACCATGGCCCATTGTAAGGGTCGGCAAAAGGTCTGGGGAGGAAATGTGTGCTAATGGGATAAAACAGGATGGCGGTGTCTTGACCTTAGGCTTAAAACCTCCGTTTCAGTTACTATGGACACAGACCTGCCTTGGGAAGCTCTCTAGACTGCAGCTCGCACATTCATCTCCCGCTGATGGGGGATGTGAAGCTGGCCTTGGCTGGAGTAAGACCTGAGGCTTTTCCTTATAAACGCCATCGGGGGCAGAGAGCAGCCAAGAGTGAGCGGATGCTGCACTCATTCATGCAGACACTCGCCAGTCCCTACTGGCTTCTGTGACAGACAAGGGAAAGGCTCCCCAGCCCGAGGCTGAGGAGAAACAGTGACGGCCAACTCCACTGGGAGAGTCAGCCAGGGATTCATCTACCATTTTAGTCTGTGAGCCCACCAAGGCAGCTCTACACAGGCTCAGCGTGGTCCGGAACCTCCCAGGCTTTAGGCACCCTTGAAGGTTGGGAATGTGGATACAAGGCTTACTGGTCAGACGTTAAAACAGAACCAGAACTGAGTGCACACACCCACACTCCCGGAGCACACATGCACTTGGGACGACGCTCAGGAACCGAGGGCTACAGTCACCTCCTCCACTGTACTCCTCTGGAAAGGCAAAGGTGTCCTGCACAAAACACAGCGCCTTCCTCCACTCTGAAATCAATAAATAACTACAGCACAGGACCAAAACAGAGGCGAGCACCGGCCTCTGAATAGCAGTCCCAGGGCCCTGCGAGGTGCCAGGACCTGGTCCAGCATGCTCTACAGAACGGCTCTGTCCATCTGCTCCAGCGGTCAGTGAGGGAGCCGGAGACACTCAAAGCCACAGACATGGCCAAGGCTAAGGATCCTTGTGTGGTTTTCTCCTTCATTACCCACTGGACCGGACTGGTTCTGGGTGTGTCTCTCCGTCAGGCCTCACGCAGGGAAGAGTTCAGGCGGGCTCTCTCCGTAGCAGTACTTGGCTATGGGGTCACGGTACGTGTTCTCATGCTGCACGCTCTGTTGGTGAGGGGAGACAGGAGCATGTTAGAGGGGGTCAGCTGCAGTGACAGCCACACCGTCCCCGCCCGACCTCTAGCGCTCCTAGAAGGTTTCAAGGGACTTTCTAGCGTGAAGTAGGATGGTGATATCCCTGTACCATTTCTTCTGTCCACTGAGGAGCTTCTGAACAACCTGGGCATCCTGAGACTACTCAATCCATCGGAAACAGGGCCTAGGGATGTGGTGTAGTGGGCAGAGTGCTTGCTTAATATGCATGAAGTCTTAGGTTTGATCCATAGAACCTTGTAAAATTGGGTGGAATATTCCATCCCAGAATATTCTCAGCAGCACAGTGGGCATGAGACCAACCTGACTACGTGAGACACCCCCGCTACCCCGTTTCAAACAACAAAACATGGGCAGGTGAGATGGCCAGGGGCTAACACAGTGCTTGCTCCCAAGCCTGAGGGTCTCAGCTCCACCCCCAGAACCCAGAGGAGGATGAGAAGTGAACTGTATGAGTTGTCCTCCGACCTCCGCGTGCATGTGGTGGCGTGCCCCACCCCCAATAGTAAATATGGAAAAAACAAACAAACAAACAAAATAAATCTGAAACAGACAGAGATACGGTGGAACAGTGGGATCGGCCTCTGACCACGGAGTCAGACAGACCCAGTCCCTGGTGAGGAGTCCTGACATAAATGGCAGTCACGCACTAGGGGCCTGTACACAAGCCAAGCATCCTTCCCAAGAGCTCTGGCACAGCAAATGAAGTTGAGCCCAGACAATGCCCTACCCCCAACCCCGATGGTAGATTTTTTTTTCCCAGTAATTTCTTGTCATACAAGCGATTTGAGGCTTTGGCTTGTCTACAGCTCATTAATTAGCCTCTACCAACACACCATATTAATTCCACTTAAGAGACTCGCAGCCCAGGCTCTGGGCACTCGAACCAAGTGGCCATTGAGAACTCTATTTGCACACAAGGAAGTGACTTCCAGCTGCAGGAACCAAGTCAGGAGGAGCCAGAGAATCAGCTCCTTTTTCTGCCCACTCACCTGAGTGGCCCCCCGTCGAGACCAGGGGGGGTTTCACATTCTCTGAGCTCCCTCTACCTTGACCCAGGATGTTCTCAGGTAAACCAGAGATGAGAAAGTGGATAAACAAACAAAGCCTGAACGTATACTAGAGGAGTGTGCAAGAGACGTGTGGTTGTCTGAGAAAGGGCGATGACGAGTCCCTACCCACAATGACTGGGAACTCGGGGAGATAAGATGGCTTAGCATGGAAAGGTGCTTGCCGCCAAAGCTAGCAACCTGAGCTTGGCCCTCAGGATCCACACGGTGTAGGGAGAGAACGGACTCTCACAAGCTGTCCTCTGACTTGCAGATATATCCACCTCCTAGCCCCCTGGATCCTGCCTCCTCTCAATGACTGGCACTGGACCTGACTATCTCACCCTGACACAGCCGAACGTGTCCGTGAAGCCACCCAGAGGGATCGGCTGGAGTTCTCCAGCTCTGGCTGGCTCCCTTTTGTATCCCCTGCACCACCTCTGACCTGGGATGAGGTCCTGCATTTGGCCAAGCAGAGCTCGAAGTGGTCCTCAACTGCCATGAAGAGGTTCTGGAAGGCCACGGCTGCCCGGTTGAGGAAGCGCTCCAGGAGAAGTTGCTATGGAAACAAGGCATTCAGTACTGATAGTAACTCCAGGCCAGGCCAGCACACTGGGAGGGCAAGGAGCAGCCCAGGCTCTCTCACTCACCAGATACCTGGCTAGCAGTAGCACTGACCTTTCTGCAAAGGGACCATCAAGTGTGTGTGTGTGCGCGCGCGCGTGTGCGTGTGTGTGTGTTGGGGGGATAGGGCGGTAAAGACCAGCTCCTCTCTGAGGAGAGGCCACTGCACCTACACAACACTGCCCGTAAAGTACACAGAAGACAAGGGAGGGGAAGCGGGAGCCGGCAGGTACCTTGCTGGGCTGCAGACAGCAGGAGACACAGTACTCGTAGGCTTCGCAGCAGCCATTGGCCAGGCACCCATTACAGCAGTACTGCTTCGCGCTGGGGACACTGACATCGCAACAGCCGTTCGCCAGCAGGTCCTTCCTCTCGCAGACATAGCCTGAAAGCCAGGGACAAAGCTCAGAGAAACTAGCCACCTGTGCTCCCTCTGAGGATGAAGAATTGCACAGGAAGAAGGCAGACAGGAGCCATCCCATGCACCAGGACCAGATGTGGAAGTCACATGTCTAGGGCTGGCTTCGCCTGAGCAGAGGATGATGGGAAGTTGGACTCCTCAGTCATCACCATGTTACCATGGCTCAATCGCTTTCTAGTCTACCGCTGAAGTGTGAGCTCATCGCCAGGCTAAGTCATGCCCATGCAGCTGGGTCGTGGAATCTTTTACCTGGGCCTCTTTAAAAAAAGTCCAAGGCAGGAAGCGAGGCGCCCATTCACAGAGACGAGTGCTTTGCGGATTTAGAAAGCAAGCACACCGCTTTTGACGGTTTATTGCTGTTGTGGGAATTTGAAGGGAGTGTTAAAATAGGAGGCCACAGTCGACCTTCCTAACTCTGCTTCCAGTGTCTATACACAAACGGGGAGACACGACCACCCCCTAGAATTAGGGATGTTCTCGAATCCTCAGAAAAGAGAAAAACGTACTTCGCTCTACCACTGAGAAACCGCATCACGCAGATGTGTGCATCCAGCGCCAGTCAGGCCTCCTCACTGGGGCTACTTTATGCTCAGAGCTTCTAGGTAGAGCTCTCCACACCATTTGAGGAGTAGAAAAGAAACATCTCTAAGTCTATGAGGGCCACCACCTAACCTCGAACACGTCCCCAGTGGCCATTTAGACCCTCGGGTATGTGTGAAGAGCCTCAGGTGTTGCGGGGTACGGGGGGTGGGAGGTATGTGTGGACCCTCAGGTGTATGCAGGGGCCCTCAGGTGTGTGCAGGGGCCCTCTGGTGTGTATGGGGGGCCCCTCGGGTGTGTGCAGGGGCCCTCAGGTGTGCAGCAGCTGTTCCCCGCCAGCCAGTCTGAGCGCCCAGCTCTGTCCTCAGAGAACGAGGCTGGTGGAGGAGAACTTGTTTTTAGAACTGCTCTGGAAAACAAGGTCTGTGTGGGAGCTGGCAGAACGCTGACAATCAGGGACACTAGAGGGCCCTCAATACTTGGGAGACCAGGAGATCCAGTCCCCTCAGAGGGAGCCGGTGGCTTCTGTTGTTTCTGCTACTGCATCTCAGGGGTGAGGAGACGCGCATTCTCACGTCCTGGTAAACACTTCCCTCATGCAAGTTTCTAATGGAATTCCCAGAGAGTCAGTGAGTTCCTCAGGACTCTACCCTGGGTGATAGCAGCACTACAACTCCATCTGTGTCAAGCACATGATAACACCGTGCACCCCAATGTCTCCTGCGGACGCCACCATCTGTGTCAAGCACATGATAACACCGTGCACCCCAATGTCACCTGCAGATGCCACCATCTGGGTCAAGCACATAACACCGTGCACCCCAATGTCGCCTGCGGACGCCACCTGTCCTTTCTTTTGGGGAAGCTGTGAGTTAACATCTCAGGCCTTCTCCTACCATTGCCAACTCCCAGCTCTTGGTCTTGAACTCTGGTACTCACCTCTCCATGATCAGGCCTAATTTCTGGGGAGAGCAAGCTTGCCCAGGCCTGTCCCCATGTATCATGAATCACGCAAAAGTAACCTTTTACTTTTTGAAGTCATTCTTACTTTTAATTACATGTGTATGCACGTGTGAGTGCAGATTCCTGCAGAGGTCAGAAGAGGGCCTCGGATCCCCAGGAGCTGAAGTTACAGGCAGTTTAGGGAGCTAGCTGCCTTCCCTGGATGCTGGGACTCAAAACCAGGTCCTCTTGAAAGAGCAGTCAGTGCTCTTGGTCACTCACCCATTTCTCCCACCCTTTATTTTTAGCTGATGAACACACACACACACACACACACACACACACACACACACACACACACACACACAAACCATACATAGGAATAGGTCATCATGATGTTTCAATACCCATATACACCAGGCAGTACAACACCTGGGAGAGATGGGCACATCTCTATGAGTTCAAGGCCAGCCTGGTCTACAGGGGGAGCTCCAGGACAGCCAGGGCTGCACAGGGAAAACTGTGGTGCTTATCGGCTCTGAGGATGTTATTTTCACCAAGTCCTGGGAGACTAAGGCAGACAAATGTGTTGGTCTTGCCTGGGAAATTAACTTCCAGCTTTTGAAAAGTTTGTGACTCTAATTGGCTATCTTGTTTAACACTGCTGTTACCCTAGCAACGCGGAGGCATCTCATTGATAAACAGCATCAACCGTCACACGTTTTCTTCATTAAACCACTTTCCCCATATTTGTAAAGGTGAAGGAAATAAAACCTGTCACCCCTGTGGGATTTTTTTATTGATTAAAAGACCGAGTGTTGGCTTTTTTTTTTTTTAATAACTGAAGGATTGTGTGAGTCTTTGACCTGAATTAACCATTTGTAGCTGTGACAAAAGAAAAGGACAAACTGCTACCTAATACTAAAACTTCCTGTTTTCTGAGTCTATAGACACTGCACTGCGGGCCCCAGGTCCACCTGTCAGCTGACTGCATTTTCTTGGGAAGCGGCAGTCCTGTGCTCAAATAAAGGATACTTACACACACAGAGACACACATACATACACAGGCACACACACACACCACACAAACACACATGCACACACACACCACCACCACCAACAATTAGACAAGAAGAGGAACCCCATGCCTAAGCCTGGTAGGCAGTGGCCTGGGACTGAGGCCAAGGCTGGCTCTGTACGCAGAGGGAACGGCTCGGAGTCTGGGTGCTCAGCCAAGCCTCCCCGATGCTGCAGGGAGCCTGGGATGGAGAGGAGTATGGAAGACGGACACCGGCATCCCTGGAGACCAGCAAGAAGGAAGGCTACCAAACCCAGAGTGCAGGGAGGGAGGCTTACCCAGCTCGTCGGTGATGAGGTGTTTCCCTTGAACGGAGTTCCGGCACTGGTTGCTGGGTCGGCTGCTGTTGCCTAGGTTAAACTGCACCTTCCAAGGGATGGGCTGTTCCCGGTCTTGAACCTGGAGGAGGTTCCGGTCTCTTACGGCCCTCTCTTCCTGTAATGAGACCACAGGGTGAGAGGAGGGTTCAGGTGCTTTCCCTGCAATCTTACCTGCCCTCAAGGGGTGTATACCTCCATCCCTCTACCCTCGCCCCAACCCTCCAGCACAGGCTTCTGACCCAGAAGTAGACAAATGATTCAACGGAATTCTGGGGGGGAAAAAAAAAAAAAATATATATATATATATATATATATATATATATATATATATATATATATATATATGTATCTGCCAGCAAGTTAAGTTTTTTAGATACATACAACATGGAACAGAACGCAAAGCCCGGGTGCTATTACAACCAGGAGGAAACTAATTCTAATCACCTCAAGCTATCACCTGATCCTTCTAGACCAGGAGACCTCAGCCGCATGGGGCGGTCGTCCTTATGACTGCTTCTAGATGCTGTTCTGCCTACACAGCCCTTTGCTGAGCCAAGCCAGGAGAAGAGTGGCCCCTGGGTGAGAGCCTGGATCCCTTCTCTTGGACCAGAACCACACCACTGAGCTAGGAGGAGGCAGCCCAGCTAAAGAAACACAAGGCAGCCACCTTTGGAAGCTTGCAGCCATGAATGTGTAACAAAAGAACCTTAAAAGACCCTTTCCTGCTGCCTTGTTTCATGTTTTAAAACCCAGCTCCTTATCCTGTAGTTCAGGCTTGCCTGGAACTCACTGTGATCCTCCTGCCTCAACCTCCTAAAATGGCCTATTGGTTTTGGAGGTTTTAAGGCTGGATCTCCCTGTGCTGCCCCAAATGGCCTCCAGGTCCTCCTGCAACAGCCTGCCCAGTGCTGGGACTGTGGGATTATGGTGAGCACCGCCATGCCTGCTATCTTGATGGCTTTGTTTTAAGCGTCACCAATGTTGCCCTGTGACTAAGGAGACCCTGCACATCTGATGGCGACACAGACGGGTTCTTTGTAATCACTGTGGGAAGGCAATCCGGGAAGTTGGCGACTTTGAAGATGCACACACCTTGCTCTAGAAAACGCTTTACTGTGTGCCGCCCTCTCAGAAATCGCACGCCGGGGTGTCCCGTAGCTCTGTTTCAATGGTAGGAAAAAAAAAAAAAAACCAAAACAAAAACAAAAAAAAAAAAAAAAAAAATCCCAGAAACCAAACACCACAGAAATGTCTGACTAAACGCTATCGGGGACACTCTACCATCACAGCTAAGTTCTCATGACACCTCCCCGCCCTCCATCTTCTTACACCTCTTCCACTCCGGGCCCTGTGTGCTCTAGACACGTTTCCACGACCCTGGGTATTCGGGTATATATAATACGTATACACAGGGCTGGAGAGAGGGCTCATGGGTTAGAAGCACTGCCTGCTCTTCTGGAGGATCCAAGTTTGGTTCCCAGAGCTGGCAATGTATGGCGTACAACCATCTGTAACTCAGGCTCCGCGTTCCTCTGGCCTCTGTGGGCAACTGCCCTCCTGTGCACAAACCCACACACAGACACGCATGCACACACACAATTTACAGCGCAAAAAGTTATTTAACAATTATCCTTACCCTTGGAATGACCTTACTTTTCATTTTATATGAAAACACACTTGCGGTTAATAGGAAGAGCTAAATGTCTTGGAGAAACTATGCCTTCCTTGCAGCTTTCCTGCTAAGCTTTCATTATCATCCCCAAAGAAAAGGTTTACTTAAAAAAACAAAACAAAACAGTGCTTATCCACAGGAAATCCAGAAATCCCAAAGCTTAAATAAAAGCTCATTTGTTTTTTGCATGTTTACCTTTGACTTCTGACCTCTGACCTAGCGTATGCCATCATCATAGGTTGCTCTGGACACTAATTGGCTAGCAGAGCATTTCCAAGGACCCAGCTTATCTAGATAATCACAGCGTCATGGATCCATCATGCTAACGTACCATCGTTAAGTAAGCACGGCCTCCACAGGCTAGCAATGCTCGAAGGATGACCCTACAGTTCAGTGTGGGGCTCTGAGAAAGCCCTGTCAATCACCTGCAGACGGAAGTGCCAGGCAGTGCCTAACCTCCCCAAGGTCTGACGAAGCCTCTGAGGTATCACCAGCACTTTAACAGGTGGCCTCTCTCCTACCCCAAGCCTATCAGGACTGGGCCCCGCTTCTTCAGTTTGCTCGGTGTAAAACAGTCTCTTTGAGGTGGCTTTCCTGCGGCCTGCCTTTCCTCTTTGTTTCTTTTAAAGGGTATGGATAGCTGCCACGGGACAGAACAGGGCAGGTGACAACTCAGTAGCTGTTACCTCAGTTACAGAAAGAGAGGGGCTGAGTGCAAGAACCATGGGAGACAGGGACGCCCTTAGGAGCAGCCTGTCGCTCAGAGGCAGGCCCTTAGCTGAGGCCCCGAGGGATCTCCGCCATAGGACCCCAGTCCTGGTGAAGAGAAGGGCAGTTCTCCAGCACCTGAACTTGTCAAACGTGAATATTCGAAACCTCGCCATGGGTATTGTGTGGCTAAATCACGGCTGTGCTGTACTTCTGGAGGAAGGACGGAAGGGTCCCAGCGGGTTACTGGACTTCCCTAAAGAGTTCCCTCTGGGCTGTCTCATCTTCAAGCATTTCACCAAGTATATGATTTTCTTCATTCAAGATCCACTGAAAGGTGGGCATGGCAGCACACATCAGTACTCAAAGAGGCAGAGGCAGGCGAATCTGTGGGTTCAAAGCCAGCCTGGTCTGTCTACACAGAGATGACGCAGGACAGCCAGGGCTAAAATGAGAAACCCCGTCTCAAATAACAATGAAAAAGCCCATTCGAAGGGGATTTTCACAAAGTGCCACGGACACTTTAGCTAAGTGCTCCAATGGGCTGCTGACAAAGGCTTGTGTGTGAATCAGAGCCACCCGACCCCCAGGATGTTAGGTGTCCATAGATGCTGCAGGAAAGATGGGAGCAGGAGTAGGCAGAGGCACAAGAGAATGCTCTCTGTAAACAGTTGCAGAGCCTGCACATGTCCGTTAGCTAACGGACATGGCTTCTCCTCAGGCTTTCAAAGGGTTAATTAATTAAGAAGTGTGCTGTATAGGGTTTTGGGTTTTTTGTTTTTTAATTTATCTTATGTATGTGAGTACACTGTCCCTATCTTCAGACACAGCAGAAGAGGGCGTTGGATCCCATTACAGATGGTTGTGAGCCACCATGTGGTTGTTGGGATTTGAACTCAGGACCTCTGGAAGAGCAGCTAGCACTCTTAGCCACAGAGCCACTTCTCCAGCCCCCAGAGAGCTTGTAAAGATGGGGAAATACTTGTCCATTAAGCAAGGAGACTGCACACCTCAAGTGTGAGAAGTGAAAACACTCAGATGAAACAAGAGGAAGAAATGACACCCAAATATCCCAGTGACCCTTCTGCAGGTGACCCCTGTGCCCACACTATGTCATGCCTTGCAAATGTCGCAGAATTCAAGTCTTTTTGGTAAGCAGTTTAAGGTGGAGGGGATAACACAGGGCAGTTCTCTGCACTTTATACAATGCCTGCGTGGTGGTTTGAGTCAGAATGGATCCCATAGGTTCATGCATTTGAATACATGTACTTGGTCCCCATTTGGTGGAACTGTTTGGGAAGGATTAGGAGGTGTGGCCTTGTTGGAGGAGGTGTGTCACTGGGGTGGGGGCTCTGAGGTTTCAAAAGCCCAAGTTAGCTCTCTCTGCCTAGTGGTTTGGATCAAGATGTGAACTCTCTGCTTCTGCTCCAGCACTCTGCCTGACTGCCTGCTGCTACGATGGTCACATGACTGCCTGCTGTCACCCTCCCTGCCGTGACGGTCATGGACTCTTAACTCTCTGAAACTCTAAGCCCCAACCAACCAACCTCTAAGCTGCCCTGCCCTGTGTATAATCACAGAAACAGAAAAGCAACACAGACAACCTCAGACAGTCTGCATAGGTAACCTCTTTCCAGCAGAACTCACCAGCCTACCCTCCCTCCCTCCCACTCCTGCAGCAGATGGCAGGCACCCAGGGAGCAGACTTGAGTGCCCACTCTGCCTCCATCCCCATGCACCACTCACCGTCCCCAACACTCTCCCCCGATGGCATCCTCTCTACACTCCCATCTCTAACAATTTAAATTATCCCCTAAAGCATTAATTAGGGTAAAAACCAAAGAAAAGAGACATCCCAGGATCCAAGGCAACGGTTCAGCAGTTGTCTGGGCAGAGGCTTGAGAAGCCTCAGAGATGCAGAGCCAAGGAGCCCGGGGGACCTGTGTGTAGCACAGTCTCCTCTCCATGTGGGAAGAGCAGCTCTTTTCCTAGTCTGCCCAGTCCGTTCCTCTTACCACCTCCACTTCAGAAATGAGAGAGGAAGGACCAGGCCGGGTGAGACCAGCAGGGCACCCAGCTGCAGGGTGGCAGGTGGCAGTCAGCCAGGCAGGAAACCAAGTCAGGATGGGACTGACTCACGATGGCAGAGCCCAGAGGAGGGCCTGTGTGAGAATGGTCCAAGCCAATGAGGACCCACAGTGAGAGCTTGTGTCTACAGATGGAGAACCAGAACAAATCAAGATTTAATCCATTAAAAAGTGGTAATAATGAACTCTTGACATATTAACAATTGTTTTTTTGTTTGGTTTTGGTTAGAGATTTTTTTTTTAAGTATTTATATGCTGGTAGGTACGAGAGTGGCAGGGCTATAGAGTGAGACACCAACACACACACACACACACACACACACACAATACACATACATACTATACACATACACATGCACATGCACACACCACATGCATACATACACATACACACACATATGCACATACACACATACATACATGCATGTATACAATAGACACATATACACACATACATGCACACATACAATAGACACACACCACATATACACATACATACATACACATGCACACACCACATACATACATACACATACACATAAAATGCACATACACACATACATACATGCACATATACAATAGACACACACCACATACACACATACATACATACACATGCACACACCACATACATACACACACATACACATAAAAATGCACATATACACATACATACATGCACACATACAATAGACACACACCACATACACATGCACACACCACATACATACACACATACACATAAAAATGCACATACACACATACATACATGTACACATACAATAGACACACACCACATACATACATACATACACATGCACACACCACATACATACACACATACACACATGCACACATAATAGACATATATACACACACCACATACACACACTTACACATACACACAGAGTGACAGAGTGATGAGCCACAGATGGCTTAGTACCATCTCAGGTCAGATTTGTGTTCAATCTGCTATGTGGACGGGAGCTGGGCGGGAGTTAGCCCCCATGAGTGTATGTGCAGATGGAAGGGAGAGGCTGTGACAGTTCTGCCTACATCCATAGGTGGTTCTTATCCCATACCCAACCTAAGTCCTATACCAAATCTTGATAAATGCCTTTCTTACGAGTTTATCACAATGTGACCATGGGAAAGCAGCCATGAGGATCCTCAGAGCTCTCGACTTCTGGCCCAGCAGTACACTCTTACATAGCAATACATCCTAGTTCTGTGCCAGTGAGTTATGAAAACACGTCCACACCAAACCTCCTAAGTGGGTTCTTTGCCAAAAGATGGAACCCCAATGTCCATGAGTGAGATGAGTGGCCTAATGTGACAGCTGCTTACAAGGGAACCCTGGGTCATGAGGTAACACAGGTGGATCTAGAAAGGTCACAGCATTCAGAGAGATCGCACTGTAAGATTCCATCTAATATGGGGGTTGGGGATTTAGCTCAGTGGTAGAGCGCTTGCCTAGCAAGTGCAAGGCCCTGGGTTCGGTCCCCAGCTCTGAAAAAAAAGAAAAAAAAAAAAGATTCCATCTAATATGAAGAGGGCAGAAGACGGCTTGGGAGGTAAAGCCTTTGATGCCCAGAACCTACTGGGCTGCTGAGATGGCTTGGCGGGTGAAGGTGCTTGCCACCAACCCGGACAACCTAAGTTCAATCCTGGAGGACCGACATGATGGAAACGAAGGACTCCCCAAAACTGTCCCCTGACCTCATGCACTCTTTCCTTCCCCGCAATACTACACACAACACACTCACACAAAATAAATACAAATGAGACACATTTTCAAACAGGAAGGAGATTGGAGATTGTTTAGGGCCGAGGGGAAGGACAAGTCAACGAAGGTGCCCTCACCCGTGACTGTGGTAACAGCTACCTCACTGTGACCTTACTAAAGTCACTGGGATACACACTCAGGTGAGCGGCTGCTTTGGAAGGTGAATTGTATGCCAACGTGCACACAAGGGCTCTGAGCGTGGCCCACCCACGTCCAAGTGTTCAGTAATGTCCTGCTCTGTGAGGAGAGCCTCGCAGATCTGCCAAACGGTGACATACTTCTGTCACATTAGATACCACATTTGTTCACATCACAGCTGACGGAAGTTAACAAGCTGAGGGGAGGAAACAGTCTCCAAACGTCTGATTTTTCCCTCAAATTGCATTTTATCTCTGGCAGTGGAGAATGTCAGTTGTCTCTGAGGAAGCAGATTCTCTCCCGTGTCTTTTTTGTTTTTTTTTTTTTTAAAGATTTATTTATTTATTTTATGTATATGAACACACTGTTGCTGTCTTTAGACGCATTAGAAGAGGGCATCGGATCCCATCACAGATGGTTGTGAGCCATCATGTGGGTGCTGGGAATTGAACTCAGGACCTCTGGAAGAACAGTCAGTGCTCTTAACCTCTGAGCCATTTCTCCAGCCCCAAAATGTCTGCAATCCTTGGCTCATGGACACTTTGGTATTTTATTAAATTTTTTTTTTTTTAAATATAGCTCTGCTGTATATACGTCCACAGACTAGAAGGCGGCAACAGATCCCCTTAGATAGTTGTAAGTCACCACGTGTGGTTGTGAGTCATCATGTGGTTTCTGGGAATCGAACTCAGGACCTCTGGAAGAGCAGTGAGTGCTCTTAACTGCTGAGCCATTTCTCTAACCTCCTCTCCCAAGTCTTATAAACAAACCATTTACCATTCATTCTTCTAG
Organism: Rattus rattus; assembly: GCF_011064425.1. NCBI lineage: Eukaryota > Metazoa > Chordata > Mammalia > Rodentia > Muridae > Rattus > Rattus rattus. Next base: position 35,576,524 of record NC_046169.1, read on the forward strand.
GTGAGAAGAGGGGTAGCAAAGGGGCTGGATAGTTTAGCTTGTAACTCAAATGTCAGCCAGAGTTCAGTATGCAGAAAGCAAGACAGGCTGCCTAGCTCCCACCTCAGCACAGAGCAGACAAGAGCTTTCAATCAGTCATTTCCCCTGCCTCCTTCTCAGCGAGCTAGCCAGCCGCTGTACCTGTCCAGGAATCAGGAAACAATCTGCTCTAGGGCAAATGCTACGGCTCATGGCCTAGTGTGCTGAGAGCACGTTCCACCATGAACAGTTAACACTGGGGCAGGGGTCACCGCAGCTGAACACAGCCAACATGGTTTAAGTGTTATTTCAAACCTAATTCAGTCCTCACTGAATCCCTGAACCGGGCTCTCCTGGGGAGTGCAGACCACACTCTAGAAACTGACTGGGTAGGTTACGCTCAAAAGCCCCAGGAGGTTAACACAGTACACAGTTCTTGTCTGTGCCACCAGTGTCCCACAGTGAGCAGAGACAGTGCTACAGGGTGGGAACAACATATGCACCTAGACCAGACGCCAAACCCCCAACACCCCAACACACACACACACACACACACACATCTTACATCTTTTTGGAACTCATGATGCAGACTGGGATCTGTGAGTCACTGTGTAGACCCACTCTGATCTGCATGCCTCACCCTCCTAAGAGCTGGGACCAAAGGTGAGCGGCTTCCACTCCCAGCAAGATCCCATCTTTAAAAAAACGTCACACAGGATGCTGGCTGACGTCTGTCACCTTGTCACAAAAGAAGAACCTCAGTTTAGAAATCCCAGCTGGCCTGGATCACATTTACAACCCACACCTCCTCAAAGAAGTCGAATTCCTAACCACACCCAGGTCCTAGGAAAAGGACACCCAACGGAGAAGTAGATCAGCCACAGGACCTGAAGAAGAGACAGAGGAGCAATCAGCCTGCGGCTTCACTTCACAAACACCAGGGAAAGCAACACAGGAAGAAGGCAGTCTGAAACCAAAGCAACCCAAGAGCCTACAAGACTGCCCCAAGAGCTGCACAGGGGAGTGCTCCAAGAGCTGCACAGGAGAGTGCTCCAAGAGCTGGAGACAGGAGAGTGCTCCAAGAGCTGGAGACAGGAGAGTGCTCCAAGAGCTGCACAGGAGACTGCTCCAAGAGCTGCAGACAGGGGAGTGCCCCAAGAGCTGCACAGGAGACTGCTCCAAGAGCTGCAGACAGGGGAGTGCCCCAAGAGCTGCACACAGGGGAGTGCCCCAAGAGCTGGAGACAGGAGAGTGCTCCAAGAGTTGCACAGGGGAGTGCTCCTAGAGCCTCACAGGGGAATGCTCCAAGAGCTGCAGACAGGGGAGTGCTCCTACAGCCTCACAGGGGAGTGCTCCAAGAGCTGCACACAGGGGAGTGCTCCAAGAGCTGCACACAGGGGAGTGCTCCAAGAGCTGCACAGGGGAGTGCTCCAAGAGCTGCACAGGGGAGTGCTCCAAGAGCTGCACAGGGGAGTGCTCCAAGAGCTGCAGACAGGAGAGTGCTCCAAGAGCTGCACAGGGGAGTGCTCCAAGAGCTGCAGACAGGAGAGTGCTCCAAGAGCTGGAGACAGGAGAGTGCTCCAAGAGCTGCAGACAGGAGAGTGCTCCAAGAGCTGCAGACAGGAGAGTGCTCCAAGAGCTGCAGACAGGAGAGTGCTCCAAGAGTTGCACAGGGGAGTGCTCCTAGAGCCTCACAGGGGAATGCTCCAAGAGCTGCACAGGGGAGTGCTCCAAGAGCTGCACAGGGGAGTGCTCCAAGAGCCTAACAGCTGAGTGCTCCTACAGCCTCACAGGGGAGTGCTCCAAGAGTCAATATCTGAGTGCTCCAAGAGCCTCACAGGGGAATGCGCCAAGAACCAGCATTGAAACACAGGTAGCAGCTGTTCTCCATACCCTAGGGCAAGAGCAGGGGCTGACAGTATAGGGCTGGCTAGGGTATGTGGAAGCATGGCTTCCATTCTTTTAGAGGCGCCACTTCATAACCTGACAGCACACCCCACCAAGCAATTCTAAGACCTCTATTTCACAGGTGAATGTCAGGTGGACAGCATGCGACAGCCCCAGGACCAGCAGAGTTGTGTGTAGTTACCTGACTGTCTACCCCCAATCCCAGAATCAATGCTAAGCTCTTCATACCCAAGACGACATCAGCGGAGCAGTAACATCACAGACTGAGAAGTGGGGTGTCTCCTACACAACCAGAATTCTGTGAGACCATGGGGTGGAGTTCCCCAGGAATGGACTGGTACCCTTGAGAGGGGCTGAAGGGATCAGGGTACATTTTCCACTGTGTGAGAATAAAGGAGGCCGGGGGGACCGCCACATGCAGAATCAGTTGGAATCCCAGTCTGGGACCTCCCAGCTGCCAAGGTGCAACTGTGGTGTTCAGGCCACCAGAGTCCACGGTGGTGCTTCAGTAGCACTAAGAGCCCAAGTTCTTCTCAACCTCATGGGACTTGATCTCGCACAGGTTCTCCACATGTCCAGAGAGTTTAATCATCTACTGGCCAAAGGCCCCATCATTGACACACAGGTCTGCAACGCTAATCAGTGCTTCTGGCTTCAAAGGAAACAGATAAAACAAACAAACAGAGGTTTCATAATATAGACCCTCATATAGTTTTAAATTTCAAGCAAAAAGAGAAAAAAAGAAAAAGAAAGCAAGGTGCTTAACCCTAGCACTCAGGCAGATCTCTGAGTTCAAGACCAGCCTGGTCTATAGAGTGAGTTCCAGAACAGCTGGGACTACGCAGAGAAACCCTATTTCAGGGGGTTGGGGGAGGGGATACCTATACCTAACCTCACCGCAGACACACGTACACGCCAAGTAATTAAAATGTGGCTGCAGGAAAGGTCACCAGGTAGGCAGCATCTGAGCCAAGATGATAAAAAAAAGGAATAGGAGAAAAGTCAAGTCACCTCAACCAAGACTCACTTGAGCCAACATCTGGTCCCCAGGAAATGCCTACAGGACGGGGTTGGAGAAGAAGGCTGGAGTGTCCGACCAAGACACACAGGTCTCTGTCCTCAAAAACATGTTGAACAAGAGGGTGAGGTGACACAGACAAGCAAACACACAAACAGGAAATGCTGGGTTGGTAATTACCACCAAGGCAAGTGGCCAGATGGTGGGCAGGACACTGCACTACAGTGGGGCACCCGGCATGGCCCGAGACACTATGGTCAGCTAGACCCAAAATAACCAAAAGCAGTTCAGTCACACAGACAACTCAGATGAGCTCTCTTCGCTGAAGCAAGGAATTACACATTTGGGAAGGTCTGTGGTGGAAACCCTGTCTAGACTATCACCCTGCCGCTGTCCAGAGAACAGACTATGAGACAAATGGGAAGCAGACTGGCGGGGCTACAGCACCGGTCCAGGGAACAGATGAGAGTGTCTAGCCCCTGAAGGGGTGGCAGAAATAATTCAGGCAAATAAGTAAGTACGGCACATTGCAGAGCCAGAATTTTGAGGCCAGGAGTGACAGGAAGAAATGAATGGCCTAACTGTGTGACTGGGGATGATGTCACTTAGTGAGATACTGAGGTACAAAGCTGGCAGAGGAGAGTCAAGAGCTCTGTTCCAGGTGGGTGCAGTGGAGACAATGAACAGAATTTGGGAAAGCCAGACAGGATTACATGGTCACATCTGGACCAGAGAGTAAGGCCCTCCGTTAATAAAAACGGATACACTATGATAGGTTAAAAACAGAGAACGAACCAGTGAAACTGGATCAAAGGAGGCATGGGAGCAGGGAAAAGAAGAGAGGCAGGTGGCCTACAGAATGCAACTCAAATTTGGTTTCTAGGCAAATGCTGGGAACTATTTCCCACTAAAGTGGGATGCCAGGACTCTAGGAACTCTCAACCAGGACAAAAGGGAAAGGAAAGGTCGAGAAATTAAAAAAAAAAAAAAAATCCACCCAACCAAGTTGTGCCCAAAAAGGGGAACCTCCAAGAGCCTGTTGGGTCACCCGGGTGGACAGGCAGAGAGCCCTTGTTCACTTCCTGGGCTAGCCATCTCTACCTCCTGCCCACCTGTCCATCAAGAGGCCTGGGACTGTGCAAAGCAGAGAACGTGCCACAGGAGGGTGTACGGGTCTGAGAACCCACTCGGCCTACCAGCCAGATGCGGCAAGGGGGAGGAAAGGTACAAAGACCTGCAGGGTGATGCCTCCCTTTGCCGCCTTCGATGCAAAGGTGACTAGGAGGTTAGAATCAGGAGGATCGCACAGAGGGAGGAGGACTAGAGAGTTGGGGACTAGAGAGCTAGAGGGAGGACCAAAGGATCGGAGGGAGGAGTGGTGGATGATCCAGGGGCTGAAAGGAAGAAGCTCAGAGGCTCAGAGGGAGGAATGAATGGCTGCACATCAGGAGGACTACAAGGTGGAAGAGTGAAGAGAGGGCATCAGAGGACAGAGGATCGAGGGAGGGAGCAAGTGTGAGGATTTAAGATCAAGGAGGAGAGGTTGGGAAAGGACGGAGGGTGAGAGGGCAGAGAACAGAGCACGGAAGGGAGGAAGGCAGAGAATCCGAGGGGGGAGGAGTGGAGGATAGAGGGAGCGAGAAAAGGGGAAAAGGGCAGAGGAGGACGATGCAGCGGAGGGAGAAGAGCTGAAGAAGGATTTTAGATCAGAGGAAAGAGGATGGGGAGGAGGACATAGTATTTAAGGGAGGAGGGCTGGAGGAAGAAGAAGGACCAGAAGGACGGAAGTCCTGAGCGCAGTCGCTTACCTGCTTGAAGGTACTGCTAAGGAAGTAAACCAGCGAGAGCCCGAAAACCAGGGCGAGCACCCAGCGCTTGCGCAGGAGCCGGCGCCACAGCAGCGCCGCGAGGTTCAGCATCCCGGCAGGGCGCAGGCGCAGAGACGACCCCGCGGCATGACCCCTAGTACGCTCCCAGCACTGCTTTACCTTTCCGCAGCAAGCGCGCCGGCCACGTGATCCATCGCACGCCCCACCCTGTCCAGTGACGCCACCGCCAGGCCCCTGCATGCCTCCTTGCCATTGGTTTTGCAGGAGCCACGGCCTTCCATTGGCTAAATACGAGGCAGAGGCGGGCCGTCTCGGGCCAGAGGCAGGCCTCACTGTGCCTGGGTCCTAGCGCCGACCATATTCTCTGTGGCTGAACCGGCCGGAAGTCACGTGCCGCCCTGGTCACGCCAGTGATTGGCTGGGCTGGATTAGCTGAGGCCGTGATTGCCGAAGTGTCTGGCAGGTAAAAGAAGGCGATGCTCGCCCACCGCTACCCTGTGGCCCTGCGAGCCAGGCCACTAAGGCGCTTCCCTGTACGGTCTAGGGACGCCGCTCGAGCCCAAGCGTCCTGCAGGGACGGTGTGGCTTCCTAGGGAGAGGCAGGGTGTGTGGGACCGAGACGGTCCATTCATTCATTCCGTAGCATCCATCCTGTGTGCTCCAGAATTCGATATGAGAGTAGTTGTACCGCCTGCTTGCCACAGAATCGTGGGCATTTAATTTATGATGCTTTGACAAGTTTGTAGATGGAAACTTGGGGATACCGTGTTTTATTTTCCCCGAGGATAAAGAATAGTGGGGCCACCCAGAGAATCAAGTCAGATTGCAAATTCTTGAGACATGTTACAGGATGACATTTCCTTTCTTTATGAAAATGGCAGGGCTGAGGGTGTAGCTCGGTGATAGAGGGCTTGCCTGAATATGAAGATGATACCAAGGAGTCTTTTCCCAGCTAATTTAACCTTGCAGAAAAGACAGGCGCCTTAGCTGGTGGCTTCCTAGGTTGGTGGTCCCGAGAAGGCTGTGCAGAATTAAAAGACCCTTCCGCACCCACTTGTGCTGGCTTGGATTAGGAGATGGATCTCTCTCTGTAGGGAAAACATGCCAGGAAACTGAGCTTTTTCGTGGAAGCATATTCCTTATTTCTTTAAAGATTTTTAAAAAGAAAATTATGTGTGAATGTGGGCTTGTGCGTGGGAGTGTAGTTACCTCCCGAGGCCAGTAGAGGGAGTCAGATCACTCAGAGCTGGAGGTACAGGTAGTTAGGAGCTGCCCTTGTGGGTGCTCGGAACTGGACTTCTAACCAAGCAGTAGCCACGCGGAACCTCTCTCATGGCCCTGTCCTTTCTTTTTTTTTTTTTTTTTTTTTTTTTTTATTGATGTGGGAGGTAGGACAAGGTGTAGGGATCTGTAGCTGGGGAAACTGAAGGTGGTTTAATCTCTGTACAAACGTTCACCTTCCATCTCTGCAATATTGGGGTGGAGGGCAAACCAGACACAGGATCTCTCACCGCTCTTATTAAACAAACCTGCATGCCAAGGACTGGTAAGTACTGTGAGGAAAGCAGCTCAGATCCAACAAGAAATCCAAGAGAAGGGAAGGAAAGCCTCTGGAAGGAGGTACCATTAGCATCAAAGGAGGTAGTGTCTAATCCTTGGCTGGAAAAGAATTTCCTGGGAAGGAACAGCAGGTACAAAGGTCCGGAGGCAGGAACTCCTAACTTTAGAATGTCCCCAGGTAACTCAACAGAGTCAAGGCTGTAAACAGGTCATGATGTCTTGGGCATGACCTGGAGGCCTCCAACAACTCTGATTTTTATTCTGGCTTCCCTGAGAAGCCAGTAGAAGTTCTAAAATTGTTATAATTTTTTTGAAAGATTTATTTATTTAATGTGAGCGAGTAGCTGTCTTCAGACACACCAGAAGAGGGCATCAGATCCCATTGCAGATGGTTGTGAGCCACCATGGGGTTGCTGGGATTTGAACTCAGAACCCCTGGAAGAGCAGTCAGTGCTCTTAACCTCTGAGCCATCTCTCCAGCCCTAAAATTGTTTTTTCTATAGTCCCCAGTATATGCGTGTGTGCATGTGCACAAGTGCACATGCGTATGTACACATGTAGGTATGTATGTATGGATGCTCGTGGGGGTCAGGGTTGCAGATGTGTGTGGAGGTCAGAGGCCACCCTCAGGGATCATTCTGCCAGAGCTGTCCACCTTATTTTTCTCACTGGGACCTCGGGTTCCTCAGCTGGAAGGACTGGGCCAGAGAGTCTGGGGAATCCTTCAGTGTTTGCCTTCCTGGTGCTGGGATTACACAGTGCAACACCGATGCCTGGCTACTCACAGGGGTGCTGGGAATCAAACTCAGGTCCTCAAGCATTCGTGGCAAGCATTTTATCAACAGAGCTATCTCTCCAACCCCCAGGATGTACAGTTTGCTAATAGGCCGTAATCCACCATCAGCACCTCAGAGGGGGATAGCTCAGAGGCTACCACAACTCCTGGGCAAGTGGAATTGGCTGCCACAGCTCCCAGTCACGTCCGCCAGCTTATTCTGTAACAAGTCATCCCAAAGCCTGTTCACGCAAGCGCTTTGTCCCACCCAAGGTCTGATGTCTCCGATGAGTCTCCTGCCCAGCACTTCCCTCTGAAGAAGAGGAGGAAGAGAAGGCCTGCTCTCTCTGGGACCCAGTGACCGCATCGCATCAGGAACCCTGAATGTCCACGGCACGCTTCGTCAACATGGAGTTCTGAGGTCCATGTGGCTCCTTGCAGCGCACCAGGTGATGTGTCTCCATGGGGATTTGCCCCTTCACTTAGGAAATGTGTGAGGTGGAAGGGGCCCCTGGGTTCCACCGTTCTGTTCCCTCCCAGGAAACAGATGGGGAGTGGGGAAGCCACAGAGAGGTTCCTGGCTTTGTCTGAGGTCGCACAGCAAGCTAAAGGGCAGCACGTGAGGCTCACTGCACCCCCATCTGTGGTTTTCTCCTTTTGCATAGGGGCCACCTCTACCCTTGACTCCGTGTCCTCACTGTGAGATGGGGCAGTACCCGTCTCCTGTGGGATTTAACACCAAGTTGAGGATTGTGTGGCGGAAGCGGTAGAAATGTAGTTCGCAAACTGTCAGAGAGCCTCAGGAGTGATACGTGTATATATAGTCACCATGGCAACAGGCCAGGAAGGGGTGTGTCAGGAGATGTGGCTCACACACGTGTCGGCTTTCAGGTGCTAAGGAAAATGCAGAGACGCCACAGTAGCAACACGGACAACATTCCACCTGAAAGGTAAGCGTCTCCGTGCCCCGCCCCCTGCCCCAGTTTCCTCCCATCTGGAGACCCTCGGCTCATCGATGTTAGTCATTGGAGACATAAAACAGACCCAAGAGAGAATTACTTTCCAGTGTATTTGGAAGCTTCTCCTTCCTATGAGAGCACACCCAAGGCAGCCGGCTTCATAAAGAGAAAAGGTTTACGCTGATCACAGTCTTGGAGGCCGACAGAGCCAATGGCAAGGCTCAGTGGCTGTATTTGGCCTCATCACCTAGTGGCAGCAGCCATGTAAACTCAGGAGTCTTGGGGCTGGAGAGATGGCTCAGTGGTTAAGAGCAGTGACTGCTCTTCCAGAGATCCTGAGTTCAATTTCCAGCAACTACATGGTGGCTCACAACCATCTGTAATGGAATCTGATGCCCTCTTCTGGTTGCCTAAAGATAATGACACTCAGAGTCACGTACATAAAATAAGTACATAAATATTAAAAAAAAAAACAAAAAAACTGGAGTCTTAGCAGTCGCTGGTAATACCAGTACCTGGAGGCAAATAAGTGTATAATGTGAATGAATAAATAAATAAATAATGTAATTAAAGTTGCAAATAGATAATTAAAAATTACAAAAATAATGTGATTTTAAATTAAATCAACAGTGTAATTAAAACTAGAAATAATGTAATTAAAAATTAAAGCACAGGGCTGGAGAGATGGCTCAGTGGTTAAGAGCATGAACTGCTCTTCCAGAGGTCCTGAGTTCAAATCCCAGCAACCACATGGGGGCTCACAACCATCTGTAATGGGATTTGATGCCCTCTTCTGGTGTGTCTGAAGACAGCAACAGTGTACCTATATATAATAAATAAAATCTTTTTTAAAAAAATTAAAGCACGAAGTTTAACCGGGACAAATGGACCAACGGTCACATCTCAGCCCTGCCATTTCCTGGCTGTGTGACTTTGCTAACGGACCTGCCCCCTCAGAAATTCGGTCTTTTATCTTCAGGGTGCTCATAGGGAGGGGTGGTGGATACCCTCAGTGCACGGTGGACAGTGTTTTACCTGCCATTGTTTCTGCCCCCGAAGATGTCTGGGTTCAGTTGAGAGCAAAGCTGTCCTCAGCCCAGAAGATTCTATCAGGCTTGCCAACTGGAAGATAGGTGCTGCACATGTGTCCCTGGGCCCTCCAATACACGGTTCCATCAGCAACTCTGACATTACTCTCTATGACTGGAGAGCCCCTGGAAGGGCTGCTTCCTACCAAAGACACCAGAGCTGGTGCATCTGTCCCCTATCCCTGTTTATGACAAGATGCCTGAGATTGCACACTGGTGTACAACACAGTCCTCTGGGAATGATGTGGCTCTTACCTTCCTGAAATCACAACAGCTGCATGAAATCCTCACAAGACAGGGAGACACACACAGACACACACACACACATACAGACACACACAGACACACACACACACACCTACACATACACATAAACACACACACACACACACAGACACACACACACACACACACACACACACACACACACACACAGACACACACAGACACATAGACACACAGACACACACACACACACACACACACACAGACACACACACACACACACACATACACACAGACACACACACACACAGACACACACACATACACACACAGACACAGACACACAGACACACACACAGAGACACACACACATACACACAGACACACACACACACACAGACACACACACACAGACACACACACACACACACACACACACACAGACACACACACAGACAGACAGACACACACACACACAGGCACACACACACACACACAGTGTGAGAGAGCGCACAGTCGAGCAGGGAGGAGGTCATCAGACCCCGTCCCCTCCCCTGCCTCCTGAACCTCCACAGCTGCGGGCTGCCTCAGGAGGAGCTGGACAGTTTTCTGAAGGGAGGATTGCAGTGTGAGTTTCTCGCCTTCTGGGCTGGGCTTTGTGGTGATGCAGCTGCCTTGAAGCACCCATTTTCCTGGATTCCCTGCCTCTGCCTCCCAGGTACAAGAGACTGCTAAGCCTACCCAGTTTTTATGTGGGCTCTAGGAGTATAAACTCTTGTTTCCCAGGCTTGCCTGGCAAGCACTTTATCCGCTGAGGCTACCTGGTCCTCTCTGCCATGTTTGAGAAGTAAATCACTCTCACCCACACATGCGACCATCATGGCCGACCACGCCACTAGGTGATGAGGTCAAATCCAGCTGCTGAGCCTTGCCCTTAGCTCTCTCAGCCTCCAAGACTGTGATGAGCATAAACCTTTTTTCTTTATAAAGCCGGCTGCCTTGGGTGTGTTCTTACAGTGCATGGGAGGTAGGCATGTCACGGTATGTAGCTCAGCTTGTGGGAGTCAGTCCTCTCTTTCCGCCTTTAAGTCCTTGGTATCAAACTCAGGCCTTCGTCAGCCTTGTCTGTGGACACCGGACACCCGAGAATGCATCTCATTGGCTCTTTGAGACCCATAGTTTGCCTTCTCCCATCCAAGTCGATCCATTCCCCTGGGCTGTGAGAGCCGTTGCTCTTAAGTGGTTGAGTTGGAAGTGCATAGCCTCCCACTCCCTAAGGAACAGTCTGTCCCATTTAGGCTACAGTCCCGCTGGATACAGGAGAGGGGCTGAGGGGAGGGAGGCCAACTGAGAAAAAAAAGCCCTTGGTGGTTTGAGCTTTCCCTACTTGTACCACAGTTCCCTGGAGCCTCGGGAACTCAAGTGAGCTCAGGGGTTGGGGGAGGCTTTCCAGAGTCCCCAGGGATGGTGGGGTCATCCACACAGGCTTGGGCACCTGGCAGGACAAGTGCTGTCTGAGCCAAGCTCTTGAAACGCAGAGAAAGCTCAACCCCTCCGAGACACATAGCCATGGTGTCTGTTGTTGTTGCTGCCACTAATATCGTAAGTATTTTTATCCGGAGCCCAGGGGAGGAGGACCACACAATTCCCAGGCTCTGGAGCCACCAGGGAGGGGGCCCAGAGGGGAGAGTAATGAGGTAGCCAGCTTCCAAGCCGTGCCAGGGTTAGGCTGATGTACCACGAAGCCCAGCTCGTGAAGGAAACAACCCCGAGGTTTCTCCAGACCAACCTGTTCTTTGCCCTCCGTGTCCTGTACAGCAATAGCGGGCTTTCCACAGTAAAAATAAATCCTACTGTCGGGCAAGTTTTGTAAATACCAGGCTCGATCAAATGCTTTAAATGGTTCCATTTATCTGCGTATACTGGGCTACCTACAGGAGTCGGTTCTCTCTCTCCAACATGTAGGACCCAGGATTTGAACCCAGGCTTTGCAGCAAGCACTTCTACCCACTAATCCATGCAGATGGCCCCTAAGCTGTACTCTTTCCAGCCTGAGCATGCTCTGTGTGAGATGCGTTGTGCTTTCTGGAGAGGTTCAAAGGAAGTAATCAAGTTTGTCCCTGTCACCGCATGCTCAAACCTCAAGGGGATTTGTCAAAGTAGAGGAGGGCCCAACCCCAAAGATTTTGACACATGGGTCTGGACCTCCTGCAGTTTTGCTGGGCTCCGCACACAATTAGGATTGAGAGCCGTGGGTCTCTAGGGAAAGGCAAGCAATAGACTGACCACTGAGATCAGGCCCCTGCGGGCAGGCGCTGGTTTTAGTGGGAGGTGGCTGCTCTCTTCAGCTGACACGTGGAGAAATGCAGGTAACCTAGACGGGCAGGGGACGGCTAGGGGACAGCCTAGTGCCCACGGTAGCCTGAAGCGGGAAGCCCTTGAGAGGCGAGAAGTCCACTGAGAAACTGGGGTTTGGGGTGCTCATCGAGAACCTCGGTTTCTATCTATAAAATAGAAATGTTCTTGGTATCTGTCTCTAGAACTTAGCAGAGTCTTCTAGAAATATAGACTGGGAGCCCTTAGAGGGCTTTTAGTGTGATAGCGAAATACCAACTATACCTATATTTAATTATTGTATTAATTGAATTAATGATCAGCTAGGAACTAAGCAACTAATTATACCCATATAATAAGTAAAGCCTGGACTGCACAAGGTCAAGGCCAAAAGCAGCATTGATGGGGGAGTGTATAAGAGACAGAGAGAGAGAGAGAGAGAGAGAGAGAGAGAGAGAGAGAGAGAGAGCAAGAGAGAGAGAGAGAGAGAGAGCGAGAGAGAGAGAGAGTGAGAGAGAGAGAGAGACAGAGAGAGAGAGAGAGAGAGAGAGAGAGCGCCCAGTGCTGGGCTGTGGCTCAGTGATAGAATGTTCACTCAGAAAGCCCTGGGTTCAATCCCTGGCACTGTGTAAACCTGATGTGGTGGCACACACATGTAATCCTAGCATCCGGATGGTGAAGGCAGGAGAATTAGAAGTTCAAAGCCAGCCTCAGCTACATAGCAAGTTTGAGGCCGGCTTGGGGAAGGATTAAGACCCTGCCTCAAAAATAAATAAATAAATAAATAAATAAATAAATAAATAAATAAATAAATAAATGTAGGGTATAGAGTTGGTCCACCTGGGATCAAACCCTCGGTTCTTATTCCTCACCAGCAACTCACCTGTAACCAAGTGCTTGCGTCCGAGTGTGCCTCCGTTGGCTTATCTGTGAAATGGGGATGTTATGTGTACCTGATATAGGCTGGGTAGGAGGATTTCATGAGTCAGTCAGAGGTACACAGGACCCCCTAGCCATACCATTGAGTAACAGTCCCCAGCCTTCTTCCCACTTTCCCAAGACAGGTAAGCCGCCCAGCCTGGTCTTGAAGTTAGGCTCGTCTCAGCCTCCCAGGCTCCGGGATCCCAAGCCTATTGGAGCTGGAGTCACTGGTGTCTTCACACACAGAGACCTGCTTTCTCCTTGTGCTGGAGACTGCAAGGGGCAAGGTCCACTTTCTGGAGTCTCTCTTCTCCACCTGCCGTGTCTGTCCCACAGAGACACATGCCATTCTGGATTGGGGTCCACTATCTAAGACCCTGCTCTAAATAGGGTCACATTCTGAAGTTGGGGGCCTAGGTCTGCACCCAGCATTTTGAGGGGAGACAGTTGCGTTGGTCATAGTGTTGGTGCTCCGTGCAAGTTTTTTTGTCTCGTGTCTGTTGATCTGCATTTCTGTGGCAAAAACAGACCACTACAGGCTGGGTGACGTTATGAAGAAAGAAGGTTTGTCTCACTTACAGTTGGGGATGTTCGTGATGCATCTGACTGTGGGTTTTTTCTGCTTCACCTCTCTTCCCCTAAAGCTCTGGGGATTCAATCCTGGGGAATACACTGGTTATCTTCATCCAGTTCTAAGTGTGCAGACCCCGCCCGCTTCCCTCTAGACACAGTAGTGGAGTTAAGTCTGCCCCCCGGGGAGCACAGAGGGGGATCTGCAGTAGTGTGAGTTTGGGGCCAGGTCTGATGTGAAATTTGCCTGCCATCTTGCCTTGCAGAAGTCGCAGCCAGGCACTCAGCCCTGAGGCCAGTGTGGATGAAGGTGGTGTATTTGAGAGCCTGAAGGCAGAGCCGGCCTCCCCTCCTACCCTCTTCTCAGGCCTGGCAGGTGGCCTGCCTGCCAGCCCCTTCCCAGCAGGCCTGGTGCTGGGCTCCACAGCCGGTGGCGGGGATGTCTTCATCCCTATGCCGGCCACCAGGGATGAGGCCGGTGGCCGCAGCACCGAAGGAAGCACCTACCACCACCGCCAGGCCCATCACCACTTCCACCACAGTGCCCACCGCGGGGGCTCCCTGCTGCAGCACGTGGGTGGGGACCACCGCGGACACTCGGAGGAAGGGGTCGACGAGCAGCCCGGAACTCCGGCACCCGCTCTGTCTGAGCTGAAGGCTGTGATCTGCTGGCTTCAGAAAGGACTGCCCTTTATCCTCATCCTGCTGGCCAAACTGTGTTTCCAGCACAAGCTGGGTGAGTCCCACTGGGCCCCGAGAGCCATGTCCAGACCGTGCATCAAGGACTGCGCATGCCCAGAGCCAGAACCAGCCAGTAGAGGAATTGTGGTGCACGGTGCTTGAGTGCATGGTGTTTTGGGTCAGCCCTGGGTTCACATTTCCAGCCTAACTGTATGACCTTGAACAAGTGGCCTGGCCTCTCTGGTCCTCTGTTTTCTCCTCCGTCCAGTGGGGTTGAGATAAAAACTTCTTTAGCTGGTCTGTCAGTAGAAAGGAAAGAGATCATTAGGCTTTGGGGATACAGCCCTGTCCCTTCCTAGCTAAGTGACACTGGGTGTTTTATTTAACTCCCTGTCTTGGCTCTGTCTTTCAAATAGTGGTTAAATGCAAAAGGCCGTTCTTCTCCATCCCTGTTCTGCATCTGTAGATTCAGCCAACGACCATGGGACATTCAAGGAAGGGATGGGGGTGGCTCAAGGGGGTAAAGTGCTGCCCATAGACACGGGGACTTCTGTTAATCACCAGGACCCGTGTAAACAGCTGGACGCACACCTAGCATCCCAGTGCTGGGGAGGCAGAGACAGAGAACCCCCGCAGCTCACCGGCCAGGTTCAGTGAGAGAGCCTGTCTCAAAAGCTAAGGTGGAATGTGATGGAGAAAGACACCTGGCGTCGATGTGTGGGTCCCAGGCGCACGTGCACACATGGGCACACATGGGCACACGTGTGAACACACTACACTGGGGAGGAAGAGAACATCTATTTAATTGCCCCTCTAACATTCCATCCACGGCACAGTATAAGGCATTTCCGTCACAGGGAGCGTTCAGAGGTGATTTGACCTACCAAGGGGGATGTGTGTAGGCTCTATGCAAATACCGTGCCATTTCATGTTCAAACTGAGGTAGCCACAGATTTGAGTGTTGACAGGGATCCCAGAACACTCCCCACAAGGATGACTTACTTCGTGGAATCATGATGAGCATGCATTTGAGGTCATGCGTGTAACACCTATAAAGGAAGCATTCTGCAATTGTGTGGTTACCTCCATGTTCATTACTACCACATATTCAAATCACCGAAGCCGGCGAGATGGCTCGGTAAAGGCCCTTGGTGCCAAACCTGATGACCTGAGTCCAGTCCTCCGGACCCATGTAGCAGGAGAGAACCTACTCCTACAGGCTGTCTCACACACACATGCACACGTGCACACACACACACACACACTGACAGAGCCTGGGACATGGCAAGTACTCAGCATGATGGGGCCTCGTAGAGTACTTAGCCAAGTACCTCGCACACACTCACGACTTCATGATGCTCTCTGCAGTGCTGATGGCGCTGCTCTGCCCTGTGGTATTTGCAGGCTGTGACTCAGCTACTTCTTCCCAGACAAGACAGCTGGGCAGCTCAGTGGGTGATGCTGCTTGCCTCGCAAGCCTGTTTGCCGAGTTCTATCCCCAGCAGCCATGGTCCTGGGGAAGAAGACAGCTGCTAAGGGTGGTCCCCACCTCCTTACATGCACTGTGGCACGTGTAGCCTCGTGCTCAGGGACTCACACACAACAACAACAACAAAAGAGAGAATCTCAAGATGAGAACATCTTTTGTTTCTTATTTTCCCCTCTCTGGGGAGCTCCAGCCAACATTATCACCCCCTTCCTAGCTGGAGCCCCCCATGTCACTCCCCTTCCCTTCTGTCCCTAAGTGTGGAAGCCAGCATGTCCTTAAGTCTCACCCTGAACCCTGCCAAACTTATGTCTGAGGGTTTTTAGCTCGGTTTTTTTATTTTTTGAGACAAGGTCTCATTTGTAGCCTTGGCTGTCGGTGTGATTTTGTAGCTGAGCCTCACCTTGAACTTGCAGCAATCCTCCTGCCTCCACCTCCTCGGTGCTAGAATGATAGGCGGGTGCCACTGTGCCCGGCCCTTGCAGCTAAGTTGTCCTTGAGCGTAGTCACTGGATTTCTTGTTATTTATCAGTTTGTTTCAGACAGTGTCTTCCTCAGCAGACATCAAACTTGGTGTCCTCCTGCCTCAGGTTCCTTGGTGCGGGGACATTTTTCAAGAGTCGGTTCTGCCCTTCTTCATTCAGTGTGGGTCCTGGGGATTGAACTCAGGTTGTCAGGTTTGGCTGCAAGCCCCTTTTACCAGCTAAGCCAGCTCACCATTCCTGTTGCTTAATCCAAAAGAGAAACGACTAGAGTTACCATTCTTACATGTTTCTAACGAGAGAAACACTTCTTCTATGCAGTGGATCTAGAAGAGTCTAGAGCACAATATTGCTACACCAGCCACATCTCAGTCCTGTCCGAAGCAACAGCAGGACTGGAAGTCATTCCACAGGAGCAAGCCTGGGGCAGCCTGGCGGACAGTGGTGATAAAATGGGTTGTGGAACCCGGCTCAGTCGTGTTCTCCCCTCTGCCCGCCCTCAGCTGACAGCAGAGATTCCGTCTCCCCCCTTAGCATCTTTTCTTTCTGCGGTCTCCTGTGTCCGTATTACAAACAACTCCAGGTTCATTTACGATTAGACAGTGAGGTAGCTGCTGTTAGCTGTCTGTCCATCACACAGATGAGGGTACTGAGGCTCAGAGAGGGGCAGCAACTTGCCTGCACTAACACGTTAGAAGTAACAAAGCTGGGATTTGGACTCTGGTCCGGCTACACCGCCCAACTCTCTGACCTCTCTAAGGCCTCTCCCCCAGATGAGAGGGACTCAGCATTCTTGCTAAGGAGCCTGTTTTCCTCCCCTCAGTCCTTCACTTGCCAACTCCAGAAACATGGTGGGTTGGTTCCCCCCCACCCCAGCATTGTTTAGAGTCTAGGACTAGGCTGGAGGTCTGAGTGGATAGAAGCCAGCATAACCCCATGTCAACCTGCTGTTCCCACAGGCATTGCTGTGTGCATCGGAATGGCCAGCACCTTCGCCTACGCAAACTCCGCCCTCCGGGAGCAGGTGTCCTTGAAGGTGAGTCCCTGTGGCTGCAAGAGTGATTGATTTCCCCCGTTGCAACACTGCAGACCACAAATCTGACAAAGGGTCACAGTAGCCAACAGGGTGGAAGGAAGGCGAGGACCTCCAGCTAACGTCCTCTGACCTCTACACACACCCTGTGGCATGTGCACACTTGGCAGGTACAAACACACGCACATCTTTCACACACATATACACTATTAAAAAAAAAATTCCGGGGTTGGGGATTTAGCTCAGTGGTAGAGCGCTTGCCTAGCAAGCGCAAGGCCCTGGGTTCGGTCCCCAGCTCCGGAAAAAAAGAAAAGAAAAAAAAAATTCCACTCACCTTCAGGTCCACAGTAGGTGCCTTTAAGCCGTTGGCCATGGGCTTTTGTTCAGATTGCTCCTTGACTTACGAGCCCTTGAGTTACCGCCTGACCATTATGACAGTAGCAGAACAACACACAAGTCCTCTGTGGCTGACTAGAGCAGGGTTCAGTGGCCACACTGTTAGTCTCTGGACTCGGGAGGGTGAACTAGGAAGATCTGAAGGCCAGGAGTACCAGGCCTGCTCCCCGCCAGCCCAGAGGGGTGACAGCCGATGTGCTCTGTGTGCTAGGCTACCAAGCAGGGCTGCCCAGCATGCTGGGTGTGACCCGAGTATTATCACTGGTTATTTACAGCTTAGAGTGGGTTCATCAGCACACCGTCGCCCGGCCTTAAGTCAAGGCACTCCACCAGCTCGGAGCCATCACGGCGATTAAATGAGACAGAGCCCGGAAGGGGCTGAACATGGCGCCCAGCCTACTGGGGAACGTTAGCTTGAGCTGTTTTACAGAACTGCTTTCTGCAGAGCGGGTGTATGTGCTCACTGATCCACCCCGCGAGGTGGATGCTGCTGTGGGCCACTAGTGAGAATTCTGGAATCTTGGTTTCTTTTTAAAAGACAGAAATACTATGAGTGTGTTTCTGTCTTAATCTCAGGTGTGGGGAGATGGGGCTGCTTCGCAGGAGCTGACCATGATTTGCCTCGTGCTCTAGCAGAGGCGTGATTTGTGTGAAGTTTGGAATTCTGGGGACTTCTCAGAGGGCGCATAAATGCTAGGGCCCTGAGAGGTAGGGTCAGTGCTTGTCGGTCGTTCAGGGGGTTGTTTGTGGTTTGTTGGTAGTTGTGCTCCAAGAAGAAACAAGAAATTAGATTCATATTCCTCTCCCTCCTCTCCTCTCCTCTCCCTCCCTCTCCCTCTCCCTCTCCCTCTCCTCTCCTCTCCCTCTCCCCTCTCCCCTCTCCCTCTCTCCCCTCCCTCTCCCTCTCCCTCTCCCTCTCTCCCTCTCCCTCGTCTTTCTTTCTCTCCTATCTGGTGATAGGGGGTGAAGTGGGAGTGTGGAGGATAAAGGGTGGGGAAAAAAGAACCCACAAAGTAGCAGACAGGCTACACCCAGTCAAGTAGCCTGTCCAGGGTTGGGCAGCTCCCAGATGGGATGGAACCAATGGGAATGTGTCAGATGCAGGCTAACAGGAAACAGCCAGCCCATGCCACTTCTCGGAATAGGAGCTCTGGCCTTTCTAGATGGTTCTCCAAGCAGGCGTCCTCCCTGTCACCTTTAGTCTGCTAGTCCTTGAGTCCCAGTGGGATGGAACTTCCACCAGAACCTTCCCTCGCCTTCCCCTTGCTTCACTGCTTCAGGACTGTGAAGTTTGCACACACTCCAAACATTCTAGAATGTTCCATCACAGCACCATGGGCTTCACAGCACCCCCTCTTTCTCTGCAGGAGAAGAGATCGGTTCTGGTCATCTTGTGGATTCTGGCCTTCCTGGCAGGGAACACACTTTATGTTCTTTATACCTTCAGCTCCCAGCAGCTCTACAGCAGGTGAGAGGGCCGTCTCGGGGATTGGGGGTGCACAGCCGCATGCCATTAGCCATTACATGAACAAGGATGCCAGCCTCAGGCCCTGATTAAACTGCATTGATTCGACCTGCATGCCTGTGTGCTTGTGCGTGTGGGCACACACACACACACCACACCACACACACACACACACCACACACACACACACCACATACATACACCAACCACACACACACACATACCACCACACACACACACATACACACACACACACACACACACACACACAACCACACACACACACACACCACACACACACACACACACCCACACACACACACACACCCCACACACACACCCACACACATACACACACACACACACACCCACACACCACACACACACACCACACACACACACACACACACACACACACACACACACACACACACACACACACACACACACACACCCCCCACACACACCACACACACACACACACACACACACCACACACACACACATACACACCACACACACACACACACAAACCACACACACACACACACATACACACACACACACACACACACACACATATGGGCGGGGAGAACAGTGGATATGCAACTTTGCATGAAAAAGAGGAAGACCATGTGGAGTTAACTTTAGTGATAATTTTTATTGAACCATCAGCTGTGTGTTCTGGAACCGCTTATCCAAAGTAATCAGGAAACTTATGATAACTTACAGGCTGAACCAATGCAGGCTCTGTCCAGGCTACTTCTCCTTACCTTACAGCAACTATTCGTATGACATTCACATAACATTTACATAGCATTTGATATTTAGTCTTCTAAAGACTGGCTGGTGAAGGTATGAGAGGTATTTTGCAAATCCCAGGCAAGAAAGATGTGTTCAGACATCTCTGGGACACCCTGGGACAAACCCTTCATGGGTGCCAAGGGATGACTGTGCGTATATCCAAAATATCATTTCAATACTCGAGGAAGCTGAGGCAGGAGGATTTCAAGTTGGAAGCTAGATGGGCCACATAATGAAACCTTGTATCAAAGGAGAGAGGGAGGTTAAGTTGGGGGAGGGTAGAGAAAGAATGGTGGTTGGCAGGAGGGGGGAGGGGCGGTGTTGCTGGCTTACTGTTTAATGAGTTCTGGAGTTTTGTGGAAGGGGACTCGAATGGGAGGGAGAGCTGTCCACAGTGGAAATGTGCTTATGTTAACTTACAGGCTTAAATGATTAAGGGAGGAGATATTTCCATTACTTGCGTCGTTCTGCAATCGGAAAGGAATTCAGATGTCCCAGCACCCCCTCCTGCCTGGGGGGATGTTTTAACCCCAGTGGTTTGTTAAGGATAAAGAGTGGTAGTGTGGGCAGAATGAATATCCTAGAACGTCTGAGAAAAAGTGGGAGTCTTAGATTAAGAGAATCTCACCAGCATGCTCCCACTGCGGCAATGGTCAGAAGGATTGCTATGGGTGGACAGGAGGGTGGGACTCTGAGCAGGGTGGAGACGCAAGGCAGGCTCTTGGATTTTGGATAAGGGTCCCCCTGTGAGAATGGGGCCTGCAGCGGTGGCAGGGGAGGGAGGTTCCACAGCAGTCTTGGGAGTCGGTTAAAGCACAGCTCACACTCTGCGCTGGTGGAAAATGCTAAGGTCCTGCTGCTGGGCCAGAGGAGGTGAGGTTTCCCAGCAGTCAGGACCAGGTCCCGCCCATGCTGTTTTCTAGATGCTATCCTGTTCCCGGACACAGACCCTGGGCTGCTTCAGACCAGCACTGAGTCATGCTGGCAGCTCAGGAGACTGGCAGAGAGGGCAACAGAAAAGCCACAGGGCCAAGACCTTGTCCTTTCTGGTGCCACCAGTCTCCAGTTGTATGTGAGTGGTTCCATCAGCCTCTGCGTTATGCTTGGTGTTCTGCCCAAGTGGGGAAACACTTTTGTATCGCTGCCCCACCCACCCTACACACGACTGGCACCACCAGAAGCTAAAAAGAAAAGTCACTGAGATATAGGCATACACCTGTCGTCCCCACACTGGGGACACGCTGAAGCCAGAGAGTAGCCTGGCGAATTCAAGGCCAGCCTGACGCACGTAGGAAGACCAAGTGTCAGCAGCGTGGTCTGGCTGAGGTTGGGGTCACCAGGAAAGGTGAGAGCCCCAGGAGTGAGGTCAGTGCCTCAGACCTGTGTCTGGAGGCCACTGGAGCTGCTAGACTACAGGGCTTACCCCACACTGCTTCCTGCCCTGTTAGGTTTGCTTAGAAAACATCTCTCCGTGTTTGCTGAGTTTCCCTGTGATGAGGGAGGCGGGGAACCTTGTTGGCCATCACACAGAGCCTCTAAGACAGCAGGAAGAGAGGAGAGAAGCCAGTGTCACCAGCCTGGTTCTGATCCTCGTGCCACACTCCAGCTGAGACACATGAGGAGGTGACTCCGCCTCTCTGGGCCGTGGTGTTCTCACTTGGAATGGCAACATCTCTGTACCTGCTTCATCCCCTCAGACCCTTAGGGGAGATAAAGTGAGTTGAGGTGAACTGAGCTGGGCTGGAACTACAGAGGGAGACAGGATGTTTTCCTGCTGTAAAACTTATGAATGGGAAGTTGGGGAGCAGAGCCAAAGTGTGGGCCGTGGACTGGGACCAGTTTGGAAACTGCCTGTGTTGTGTTAAGTACAGCAACTGAGCGTGAATTCAAAACGCAGGGTCCCAGACAGTGCATCGTGTTCGCAATGTGCTTGGCTGTGCACGGGTAAAACGGTCCCATCCTGCACACGTGATGTGGGTTTGCAGCCTCCCTAATCACAGGTGCAGTGGGTTTGCCCCTTATGGTCACACACAGGCAGATGGCACTGTGGCCCACCTGGTGTAGACAGGTGCAGTGGCCTATGCCGTCGTGTCTGGTCATGCACTCAGTGTACGGCCTAGATTGATTGACACCATCCCCTGCCACCAGGAGGCCTGACTGCACACCCACCTCTGTCTTTTGCCAGTTGCACAACTTGACCGTGTTTCTTTCCTGTGCCTCTGTTTTCTTATCTTAAAATGGGGGTGGATGACAGAAAGTCAGGTTTCTGTTGCCACTGTCACCACTGAGTCACAGGGTCTACAGTACATCTGTGATCTCATCCTGGCCTGTCAGTTAAGCTAGGGGAGAGGGAGCGAGCCCAGATTTGCTGATGACGCCGAGTTAACTCAGCCTAGGAATGCAAGTCTGTGTGGTTCTGATGTCCTTGACTGGCGTGTGACCTTGAGCTCAGGCCTCATCTCTGAAGTGGAGCTCAGACAAGCTCACTGCAGAGCCCCTCATGTTGGGATACTTATGAGATGCATGGAGTATGGACCCTAGTATAGGGCACAGGTACAGGCACAGGGCATAGGGCATAGGACACAGAGCACAGGGCACAGGACACAGGGCATAGGACACAGAGCATAGGACATAGAACATAAAGCATAGGGCACAGGCCATAGGGCATAGGGCATAGGACACAGAGCACAGGGCATAGGACACAGGGCACAGGACATAAGGCACTGGGCATAGGGCATAGGGCACAGGACACAGGGCATAGGACACAGGGCACAGGGCATAGGGCATAGGGCATAGGGAACAAGATATAGGACACAGGACTCTCCTTCATGCCTCCTCTCTTCCCCTTTTCTATGAAAACAATTTTGAATACATGACTGAAGGGGAGGGTGGCAGGATGACGAGGGGGTGGGAAGGTGCTCTGTAGGCAAAAGGTAAGGACAAATGTTTGATTCTCAGAACCCTAGCAATGAGGATGTGGAGGCAGGGGCATCCTTGGGTCTCTCTGGCCAGCCTAGCCTAATTGCCAAGTTCCAGGGCAGCGAGTGATCCTGTATCAACAAAAAGGAACGCCGAAGGTGGATGGCTTCTGAGGAACACTGAAGTTAACCTCTGACCTCTACATACATGTACAGACTCATCCACACATATACACCTGCACACACATGAATACATACAACACAAACTCTAATGGTGGGGACCTTTATGATGCCCCAACCCAGTTTTGTCATTTAATCCCCAAGGGAACTAGGCTCAGAGAGGTTGAGAGTCCCGTCTGAGGTCATACAGCAGGTCAGTGGCAGATGGGGAATCAGGCCACAGAAGTGTGATGGATGCCAAGGTTGGTGTATTTTCTGTTGGTGATGTTTGCAAGGTTGCCTAGTGAGGGAAAGCTGCCAAGACCAGGGTCTAACTGAGCAACCTGGTTCTCTGAATGTTCCCTAGCCTCATATTCCTGAAGCCCAACCTGGAGACGCTGGACTTTTTTGACCTGCTGTGGATTGTGGGGATCGCTGACTTTGTGCTGAAGTACATCACCATCGCCCTCAAGTGCCTCATCGTGGCCCTGCCCAAGATCATCCTGGCTGTCAAATCCAAGGTAAGCCTGCCTGCTGCCACCCATGGCCCCAGGCACCTCCCAGAGGAGGAAAGAACCGGGGCAAAGCTGATGCAAGGCTGCCACCCACCATGATGTCCCTACATCTGCACCCCTTGGTGTGTTTTCCTTGTGGTTTTTGTCCTTAAAGCTTGTCCACATCCCTGGGTCCTGCATCTCTCAGAGAAGGGTGACACTGACAGCTTTGACTCTGTACATTCCAGGGACTCTTTGTGCAAAGGTGACTGAGGCTCGGTAGGAAAGGGCTCTGTGATCAATTAATAATGCCTGCCACAGCAAAGGAAGGGGTATGTGGGGAGCAGTGATGCTTTACAATGTACATCAGGGAAATGCTTTCGGATGAGTTCTTGAGGCATGGTCTGTACCTCGGTCCTTCATTCCAAGGACAACAAGTAGAACTGGCCCTCAGCCTTGAGTGACAAATGACCCAAGCCACTAGGGGTTAATTTTTAAGCAAGTTCCTTCCTCTCCCCACTATGCACTGACTCTGGTGAGCTCAAACCCTAAGATGTTGATGTTTTCTTAGATGGAGCCAGGACTCCATGCCCTAAATGTCTCTGTGTTCCTCAGGAGAGGACCCACTGGGCATAAAAGAGCCCTGAGCTACCTCTCCAGACTTGCTCAGACCATAATGACCAGTGGTTAGGCACAAGGACTTGAACATCTGGCACATTTGTGTCTGGTTCCAGCTAGATTCCTCCCTGCCTGTGTGATGTTGGGCAGACAATGAAACCTCTCTGATCTCACATGTCTGCTGTTGGAACTTACTCCTTCCCTCAGAAGTGCTGACCTTGTAGAAATGTTTGCTTTTGGGAAAGAGAAAGGGCTATGCCTGAGCCTGGTGCACGGGGCACAGCTCAAGGAGGGCTTCACGGCACAGGTCCATCATCCTCCATCCAAAACGCTTGAATCACAGTTTTTCATATTTTATTTCTGCTATCTGCATATTCATAATGAGTGTGTTGGAATAATGATCTATGCACAGAATTCACCTGCGTCTCACCCACATGGTGAAGGTGGCATCAGACAGTGTTGTTGGCAACACCTGCTTTCCACTGCTGTGGTCGTGGGAGGTCAGGGTAGGACTTTCCGCTCGTGGGTGTCTTCATGTCTGAGCAAACAGTTGTAGATTTTGGGGCATTTGGGATGCTATAGTTTTGGTTGGGGTGCTCCAACTGCACGGATAAGGCTTAATCTTCATGTCACCTAATCCAGAGGCTTTTCCCGATATCTGAGGTGGCAGAGTCCTGCCCAGGTTTCTCAGGCTTCGTGTACGCTGTATGGTGGCTTTGTACTCCAGGACTGGGAAACCCAGGGTTTTAGAAACTTCCACTTTCCTGTCTCTTCCAAGCTCTACTGGGTCTAATGAGTGAGCATTCAAGATGCATGGTGTCCTCCTCCTGGAGGCCATGTGTCTTGACAAGGAATAGCTTACAGCCATTAGCTGCTTGAACGAAGTAGGTCATTTCCCTCAGGAATACAGGCTCAGGCAACCACCTGTGGGCACAGAGCATTTCACCTTCGTGGTCCTCTTGTCCTTACGCATAGCCAGCGTGGAGCCCAGCAGTGCAGGCTG
>NC_046169.1:35603767-35673767 GCF_011064425.1 Rattus rattus
GCAGTCACCCCAGGCTCCTCCCGCCAGCCCCAAGCAGCCATTAATCTGCCTTCCATGAATAGAGTGGATTTGCCACTCTGTACAGTCACACTCAGAATCACACCATAGCTTTTAACCAACATTCATGGCTTCCAGTTCATCAGCGTGTGCGTGGGCTGGCACAGCCGCACATACATGTCACTGTGGTGCTCAGGAGACAGGGACAGGAGGATGGGACGCTCAGGCAGCCTGGGAACAAAGTAAGAACTTACTCAAAAGAAAACAAAACGATAAAACCACAGAGATTGGGAGATGTCCCAGCGCTGTTAGATCACTTGCTCCACAGGCAGGAGGTCCTGACTTCAAACCCCGGGACCACAGGATACCCAGGTCTGGCTGCAGGGCACAGAGAGGCAGATCCCCAGGGAGTTTTCCATCCAGAGAGAAACTCTGTCCCAGGCAGTAAAGGGGAAAGCGATAAAGGATAACTCAGAAGGTCCTTCTCTGCCCTCTCTGACAGAGTACCCTGCACTCATATTCATGCGTGTGCAAGAAAACACAACAGCACCACACTGGAGCGTGGCTCAGCTCTCAGTTCTCTCCATGACTGGTCCCCATCCCAGAATGTGTACAGACCTCCGTTCACTTAGCCATCTGCCCTCCGAAGGACTTCAGGGTGCCTACCACCTGGTGGGAGTAGTGCCGACAGGGCCTTCTGTGTGTAGGAACGCAAACACGGCCCACCTTGCTTCTTAGACTTCAGTGAGCTCCTCTGAGCTACTTAAGAGTCAGGTTCGTGGACGCACACTCCCTGCCATACTCAGCAGTCCAGGCTGGAGTGTCTGTCTTTCCTCTCCTTCACATGGCGCTCTGTCGGACCAGGGGGTGGGGGTGGGCGCTGACACCCCTTCCCCACACCTCCGAGGTGTGGGTGACAGTTATTAATGCCTTTCTGGCAACTGTCCAGCTCCTTCCTTGATGATTATTATTTTATTCGGAGAGATTAATGTGCCGGGTCAGAGCGTAATCCAGCCTGTAACAAGTGATGTGAATGGTCCTCCCAAGATAAATTGCAGGCTGGGAAAAGGTCCGCAGCCTCTCCTTGCCTGTCTGAGCGCTCTGGAGAGTCCTCATCAATCCTTGTCTGGGAGGAAGAAAGCCACGGGTGTTCCTCTGCATCTGGGGTGGGGTGGGTGTGGGGGGAGGCACATCTGTCAGGGACCCCTAATGGCCCTCAGCACAGATGCTCCTACACAGGCCTCCATGCCAGCCGCTGAGAGAGTGGGCTGGTTGAATATTGCAATTATGATATTGGAGGCCTCTGGTATTTGGCCCCATTTGATGGCCTGACGTGAGGCTGAGTGAGCCACCTTGCCTGGGGACTCTGGGAGCTTCTTCATTTTCTTCCTCTTCTCAATCATCCCTCTGCTGTGACCAATTCCCAGATTCCCTCGTGTCTCCTAGCATGACAGGGTCTGTCAGGGACCCTCACAAACGGACCCCTTGGTGAGTCAGGATCCTTGGGTTAAAGATGGCGACCACTGGTGTTCAGTTCAGCTCCAAATGGCACCCTGGTCTGGGTGTTCTGAGCCAGCATTTGCTTTTGTTTCTCTGAGTTTCATTATGTATCCTGGGCTGTCTTTGAATCCTTAATCCTCCTGCCTCAGTCTCTTGAATGCTAGGATTCTGGGTGTCAACCACCACACCTGGCCCTGGGCTACTGTTTGTCATAAACCCACATAATAGGCTAGGGGTGTAACTTGGTAGAGCGCTGGACTTCAGTCCTGGCTCCCTCATTTAGAATGGAGAACCTTCGCTGCTCACCCAGTGCTCAGCTCTCTTCTCTCGGAGGCCGCTCACCTTTATTCCTTTATTTGCTGAAGACAGAGTCGGGTGTCTGTCCTGCTGCCACATGCACTAGGGTGAGCTAGAGCACGGTGAGGTTGGCTCTGCCCGACGGGCTGCTCTGAGGGACCTTAGGTTGCCTGCTGTCTGCCTGAGGATCAGGGAGGAGAAAGCCACTGCCAGCAGCTGTCCCGCCTACTGTTAAATGGGGCTACTTAGCAATGCCACTAAGCTAAGTGTCTCCTTGTGTCCCCAGGCTAGACCCTAAAGTAACAGCCAGCAGTGTGTACCTTAGAACTTGTCACGTATTGAAGTCCTAACACATACTCCATCAGTGTGAGTGTGTATTTGCATTTTTAATTTTTATTTCTTAAGTTATACTTAACGTGTGTACGTGCATACGACACAGCTCACGTGGTGGTTAAAGGACAACTTGCAGGTGTGTTTTCTCTGTCTCGTGTGGTCCTGGGGATGAGCTCAGTGCTTCAGACCTGACAGCAAGTGCTTTGCCCGCTGAGCCACCCTGTCACCCCTGGGATGGCGTCTTTGAAGAGTGATGAAGAAGGAATGTCTGTTACCTTTCTTATTCCTGTGACGGGGTACCTGGCAGAGCGACCCAAGCATGGAGTCCATGGCAGGGAAGGTACGGAGGCAGGGGCTGCCCTTCGCTGTGGCAGAGGGACCCTGAGGGGACTGCGGACATCAGATAGGATGTAAGGAAGCAGTGGGTGCACTTTAAGCCCTCAAGCTGCATCCCACATTCCAATCCTGGTCTAAAACAACAGCACCTCGGCTGGGGAGCGAGTGTTTAATACACGGGTACAAGGTGGATGTTTAGAGTTCAGATACAGCGGGAGGTCACAGGGAGGGCCCTGACCCTGTGCGACCCTTAGTATCTTCTATCCACAGGAAATGTACACTGGCCCGCCCTCCCTGTTCTAAACCCCAGGCTCCTCCCCTGGGAGTTAAAGTTGTCACAGCTACTGTGCACACACAGAAGCAGTGGCAGGTCACCTTGCTTTTCTTACCTCCCATCCCACTAACCCTGGACGTGGCTCCAACCAAACACAATCAATCTGGTGACCGAAAGCTGGGACCCAGAATCTGTGCATTCCCTGCCGGCCTGTCCTCCTGCCACTTACCTGCGGCAGCTTGGCCTCTTCTGCATTCACTGCCCATCTGCAAAATGGGTTCATAATCGAAGCTTCTGCTATTCACTTTCCCGTGCTGCCCAGAAAAGAACCGCTGACTCAGCAACTTCAAAACCAGCCATCAGGGCCTGGGGAGGTGGCTCGATCAGGACAAGTAGGAGAGTCTGAATTCTGATCCCCAACACCCATGTAGAAGCTGGGCACGGCCCTGGGGAAGAGCACGGAGCACAGACAAATCCCTAGAGCTCACTGGCCATCCAGTCTAAGCAACTGGTGAGTGTTCCATGAGAGACTCTGTCTCCACACATAAGGTGGAGAGCACCTGGAGAAGATGCCCAACATGGACCTCTGGCCTCTGCATGCGTACACACACACACACACACACACACACACACACACACACACACACACGTGCATGACCTAACTCTGCAGGCAACCAGTGTGAATACACATCCTCACGCTTAAATTCCAAAGTCAAAAAACGCAGGGGTGTGCCCTGCAGTCAGGACCATAGCAAGCGCTCTGGCTGGTCTGAACACACACCGTTGACCTACAGGGTTTAGTTTTTTTCAGTGCTGTGTAATATTCCCAGTGTTAAATGACCCAATATAGTGTGATGGTTAGATTGTCGTCTTTGCCAGCGTGACAGATACAGTGCCCAACACCCCTGCAAGGACACAAGGTTTCTCTAACGTGGCCATGCAGGACGGAACTGCTGGAGTACCTTCTGCTTTATGGAGAATCCAGTGGTTTCCCTGTCTCCCCGTTGACTGTAGCAGTGTGCATACCTACAAGGTTGGATTCCAGCTGCACTTCCCATGTCTGTCTTCCTGCTTTAGATGACTGGGAAGTGCTTCATCTTCAGGGTGGACCAGGAAGTCTTCCTAAGGAAGGCTAAGCCACTGTCTTTTGGAAAGGCCCTGGGGTGAGATGTGGACCCAGCATGACTCCAGCAGTGCCCTCTCTCCCAACCTGTCGGCCCGGCAGCTCCCTTCTTGTTGGTTTTCTCCAGAGCAGCAGTCGGCAGTTTAGCCTCCCTGACTTTGGTGGGAATCTGTCAGGGATTCATACCAGGCAGATTCTCTTTCCAGAGAAACAGAGCCAGCAGCAAACCTGTGCTGAGAGCTCAGGACTGGGCTCTGTGGTGGAGGCTGAGCAGATCTGAAGTCCTCAAGGTGGCCTGGAGGCCCTGGCAGGAGTCACACCCTAGCCAAGAGCAGTAGTCCCTCCTGAACAAGGAAGGCTTTGCATGGGCGAGAGGGGACATACCCACGGGATACAGAACAGTCCCTCCCACGTCCTGGCCTAGGTGTCAACCAGTCTGCAGCTCACAGTGACACCCAGGAGAGTGCTAGGTGGCAGAGTGGACAGTGCCCTCATTAGCAAAGTGGATGCAAGATAGCAGCTACATGATGCTTTGCTGAGGCAGGACAGCACCCAGATGCTCACATGGATGTTCCTCACTCCAGCAGGGGCTCCAGTTCAAGGCCAGCCTGGGCCGGAGCAAAACATACATGCAACTCGTATAAGATTTTTCTCTGTGCTGTGCATGCATGTGGAATCAGAGGACAACCTCTGCCACTCCTCAGGTTCCGCCCACCATTTGTCTGATGGTCTCTCACTGGCCTGGAACTCAGCACCTAAGCTAGGCAGGCAGGCCATGGAGCCTCAGAGCTCTGCGAGTCTCGTCCTCCATGGGACGATGTGCACTTTGCCGCTAAGTCTGGTTTTATACGTGGACACTGGGGATCTGAATACATGTCCTCTGTGAAGGAGATTTGCCAACCAAACCATCTCCCTGGCCCCACGAACAACAGAAAATTTTTCAGAGAAAAGTATCAGGAGGTGGCATGTACATATTTACACAGCTGGGGAGCTGAGGCAGGAGGATTGCCATGAGTTTAAGACAAGCCGAGGCTATAGAATGAGACCTGTCCCAAAAAGCCAACCATAGGGAAAACAAAACAAAACAAAGGAAGTGCCCAGTCTCACTATCAGCACTGAATTTGATAAGAAGTGTCTCATTTTTGTCATTGGATTTGTGTCTGGGAGGCACTGCATCATGGGGCTGTAAGATTTCCTATCATGGGGCCCACATTCCCACAGAGACGATGTCAGGGCTGTCCACACTCGTTGTCGTATGTGTGTATTCCGTGTGTGCAGGCATGTGCTTGCCGTGGCATGTATGTGGAAGTCAGAGGACAGCATGTGGGCATCAACTCCTCTCTTTCCACCGTGCGGGTTCCAGGGATAGAACGCAGGTCCTCAGTCTTGGCCGCAAGCGCCCTGAGTCACTGAGCCATCTCCTCTGCTGATGGTCCTGCCTTAGGGCTTTTGCACTGGTTTCCCCATGTATCTCCCTGACCCAAAGAGCTGCTGTCCTACTAGGATCTCATTGGCTCTGCCCAGCTGTACAAACGGACCACTGGGCTACCCTGTCAGTGCCATGGAGCCAGGTGCTATTGAGGCTAAGGCCATGTGTAGAGTCTTCTGTTGAAAGAAGGGGACAGGGGACATGAAGAGACACTGGTCTCTGCCCCAGGACCTTTACACTGCACTGCAGAAGAGCCAGCCCAGCAAGATGTATTCATTTCTCTAGGGTCACACAGCATTCCATGGCAGGACAACGATGTGAGACTCCAGGCTTTTCAGATGGTGAGGAGAATGTCCTTGGGGACCCATAGTATTAATCAAATAATAAATATCATGTTACTGCAGTATAAACATGGGGAAAGCGGATGTGTCTGCTCCCATGCATGGAACCCTATCTATGTAAGCTCATTCCAAGATGTTTTAGTTACTGCTCTGTTGCTGTGAAGAGACACCATGGCCACGGCAACTCTTATCAAAAAGAGCATTTAGTCCATGATCATCATGGCAGAGAGCAGACAGGCATGGTACTGGAGCAGTGGCTGAGGGCTTTACATCCTGATCTACAGGCAGACAGAGGAACACACACACTGGGCTTGGTGGGTCTTTGAAACCTCAAAGTGACACACCTCCTCCAGCAAGGCCACACCTCCTAATCCTTCCCAAGGAGTGCCACTAATTGGGGACCAAGCATTCACATCTATGAGCCTGTGGACGCCATTTTCATCCACACCACCACCCATGCCCATAACGCCTTGTGAGGTAGATAGTCTTAGATGCTTCGCTTGGCAGACAGACAAGAAAACTGATGCTCAGGGAAGCTGACTGACTTGATGGGGGTTAATGGGCGGTGACGCACACACTTGAATTCAATTTCTTTAGTTTCAGAACTCAGTTTCTCAAACATGCTGTTACACACACGGCACACGTGCAAACATACACGCAAGTGCACATTAGTGCGCATGCATACATCCCGGGCCCACACCTGCCAACCTACCATAGGACAACAGCAGCCACTGCTGCTCGACACAGTGGGAGACAGTCACAACTGCTCCCTGTCAACCCAGGCCCCACACCCTCATCAGCCTCTCAGACTCATGCCTCAGCCCTCTGCCCCACCTTCTGTCTCAGGGGACGATCATTTTTGTTTTGTCCCCTCACCTCCTTACTCTGACCCCTAGGAGACTCTCAAAGGCTACAGTTGGTCACTAAGGGAGACAACAAGGACAGGACCCAGTGGACACATGGGAGTTCTCACCCCTCGGCTCACACTCGTGTGTGGTGGGGGAGAGGGGTTTACATTATTTATTTATTTACTCAGCCCTGCCCTGCTCCACACCCCCCAAGCTGTTGTTCCCCACTGGGAAAAATGAAAAACAGCCTCAGACAACATCAGACAAGGCAGACCACATGGCCCCCGCAGTTTAATTTCCTTTAATTCATTTTATATTGAACCAAATGATACTGTTTGTTTTTAATGGCAAACACTCAGCACGGAGGAGGAGCAGCCGGGATCCTGGGGGAAAATCAGGAACACAGCTGCTGTTGAAATCCCGGCTCCTTCTATCCCCAGCCCCCACCCCCACCTCCCCATCTCCTTTGGAAATAGGTTCCCAGGTTGAAGGATGACATCCTTCTCCAGCTCAGATGGTGGCTGTCTAGGGGGCAGGCCTGCCTGTGCCCCAATTCTGTCACCCAGCATAGGGTGGCCCCCGTGGAGAAATGGAGACCTAGGCTGGGCTGCCATGGCTGTCCTCAGTGCTGCTCCTTGCTTATCACTGGCAAGCAGGACCTACCCAGTGCCCAGTCCCAAAGTGTGGACAAGGCTTACGGAGCTGGGCATAATCCAAGTGCATCCCATAACTCCAGAGCCTGGGTCTGTCTCATAAGGGGGTCCACAGCAGCTCCTGTGCTCAAGAGACAAAAGCAGGGGTGGGAATAACCACCCACATCCAGGCCAACTATCTGGGGCCTGCCCTTCTGTGGGCTGGGTGGGTTCTGGTGTGTCTTTGAAGCCTTCTGTGGCCCTGACTCTTCAAGACCCCTTTTTGCTGAGCTGGGCCTTAGCTGGTAACTGTTCTTACACAGGAATAGAACTCAAACTCTGAAGCCCCTGGGCAAGGAAGCAGAGGCCTTTGGCCTGATCGTGAGGCCAAGCCAGGATGATAGATACCACAGGAGGTCCTTTCTCCCAAAGGCTACCTCGGGCTGCAGGGGGAGCCACACCTGCTCTCTTGTCCACACTCAGAGATTCAGACAGGCCTCTGTTCTGCTGGTAAGGAAATCAGGCTAATTGCGGGTCACGTGCCTCATCCCCAAGCATGATCGCCTGAGACTGGCTTCTACCCACTCACTAGCCAGCTGGATGCTGTGCTGGAGGAGCCCAGGGCTTCCACACTCAACCTACCAGTGCAGCAGGAGGCAGGTAAGGAAGCAGGCCTCCCCAAACAGCCACCAACAAAGCTGCCCGAGTCTCACTCTGTAGTTCAGGATGAACCCATGGCAGGCCTCCTGCCTCAGCTTCCCAGATGGCGGGATTACAGGTGTGTACCACCTAATGAGAAATGATTAGGGCGGAGCTGGGCAGTGTGAAGCCAGAAGGGCCTTCCAGAGGCGCAAACAGCCACAGTCCTGGGGTGACTTTGCAGGTTCCAGTAGAAAGTCTCATTGCTAACAGTGATGCCTACCAAAGTATCCAGAGGCCAGGAAAGACTGGTAATGTCGGACAAGGCAGGGAGGCCGAGCGTTTGTTCCCAGAGTCAACTATCCTACTGAGCCGTCCATACTGTGAGTACAGGCTGCAACTTCCCAGATGTGGCCTCCAAGAGAGTCCACCCATCCCTCTAGTAAATCAAAGCAGCTTGCATCCAGGGCATGGCCCCGCTTCTGTTTCTTCTACCAACCCTCCTTCCCTGGGTAAAAGAGTCAGAGCCCACCTGTGTGAGCCTCCACTTTCTCGACTGTTCACAAAGGCTTCAAGGAGTTAGGAGAGAGCTGGACCCAAAACCATGTGTGATGGTGCACATCTTTGATCCTGGCACTCAGGGAGCAAGGGCAGGCAGAGCTTTCTGAGTTCAAGGCCAGTGTCTAGATAGTACGGTCCAGGTCAGCTGGAGCTGCATAGTAAAACTGTCTCGAAGAAAGGAAAGAAAGAAAGAAAGAAAGAGAGAAAGAAAGAGAGAGGAAAGAAAGGAAGGAAAGAAAGGAAGGAAGGAA
The DNA here is from genome assembly GCF_011064425.1 of Rattus rattus. NCBI lineage: Eukaryota > Metazoa > Chordata > Mammalia > Rodentia > Muridae > Rattus > Rattus rattus. The sequence goes on from NC_046169.1 coordinate 35,612,329, forward strand.
GACAAAGAAAGGAAGGAAGGAAAAGAAAGAAAGGAAGGAAGGAAAAGAAAGAAAAGATACAGGAATGTGTGCAGATTTTTTAAAAAGACATAATGGAACCCTACCCCCACCCCATGACATTTTCTGTGGCCATCTATCCCCCTTTTCATTGTCCACAGGAAGCCATTCCCATGTCTGACTTTTGTACATTTGACTGTCTCCATTCTAGCCAAGCTGTTGTTGATCTCATGGATAGAGCGAACATGGAAATATCCCCAGTTTTACCCTCAGTCAGGCCAGAGTTTGAATGTCAATACTGCCCCAGCCAACAATTCTTCCCATTCACCTCCAAAATATTTGTCATACACGGTCTGAGAAACACTGACGTGTGGTATAAGGACTGAAAAAAGCGTTCCAGTTGAGGAGGCAGGGCCTCCCCCTTTGGTCAGGTGATCCTAGTTAACCACAAGCCATCAGATCAGTCTGCACTACTTCGGATGAAAGTAAATCCTGGTCACTGGAGAGATGGCCCAGCAATTAAAGCCCAGGCTGCTCTTGCAGAGGACCTAGATTTGGCTCCCAGCACCCACAAGGTGGCTTACAGCCATCTGTAACTCAATTCCAGGGCACCTGATACCGTCTCCGTGGGCAACAAGCACACATTGTGGTGCATACACATGATGCAGACAGAGACACATACGCATACATACAGGCATACACAAAACCGCATCCTGGAGGCTTAGGTCAGTGGGAAGGGCTCTCAGTTGTGACTACAATGATCAGGTTTTTCTGCAGTAGGGTTAACCACGGCCTGGAACTGGGACACGGATGGCCTTAAGTGCAAAGCTTGCTAAAGGCCCAGCACTGTCTCTTGAGTATGAAACACAGCCTAGTCTTGTCATGCCGAGAGCTCCGCACTCTGGGAACCAAGGTCTCTTGGCGCGAGAGTGACGTCATCGCACTGCGCCGTCCCGCGGGCCAGGGGCACTCCAGACGCTGGCCAGGAGCCTGTTGTGGGGAGCTGGGGAGGCCACGATGATCTCATCCACCTGGGAGAGGCTAGGCGGCCGCTGACGTCATCGCAGCGCCCGTTGCCAAGCAACGCGGAGCCGCTGGGCCCACCCCAGCTTCCTAGGTTCCGAGTTGCTCTCCCCTTCCCCTTTCTCCTGCCAGCGTTCCCTTCTTCCTCTTGCACCTTCCTCCTGCTCTCCCCTTCTCTCATCTTTCTCTTTGCTCGCATCTCACTATATTTCTTAGGCTTTTGTTTTCTGTCTTCCTCCCGGACGTCTTGAAGCACGCCACAGAATTTAAGTCCTTGCCCCTCTGCCTGCCCTGTCTGAGCCTGCTTCCTCACCTGCTAGCGGTGCTAATACGAACAGCCTCTGATCAGCCATGGGGGACAGCACGAGGGTGCTAAGCTTTCCACGCACAGCCTCTCCTCACCCAACAGGCAGCCCATCTCCTTTTCGGTCCCTTCCCTCTCTGCTCAAATGGTGCTTGCTCTAAATGGCTTAGCCTAGTGTTTGAGTTGTCTTCACTTTTGCTTGGAATTGGTCATAACCACCTCCCTCTCAGAGGGGCCCTGGCTGCCCAGTTCCTGCTTGGGATGTGCTAAACAGTAGGAGATAATAAAACGGCCCTGGTGGGGCACCTGTAATCCAAGCACTTGGGAGACTGCAGCAGGAGGATCATAGGCTCCAGGCCAACCCGTTCAGTGGCCTTTTCTAACAGGCCTCTGACTGGCTCATTTCTCTTGTCTTTGGCCTAGTCTTTTGTTCCATGGTCCTCTCTGCCTCTTTTTTTTTTTTTCTGTTTTCCTCTCAGCAGCCTTTCCAGCTTCTTCTCCCAGAGCTCAGAGGTCAGCTAGCTAGGAGCCTCCTCTCTTGGAGAAGTCCCGATGTGGCCCACTGTTCCTGGCTCTGCCCTTCAGATGATTGCTGGCGATGTTTTGTTCTGAGGGTACTGGCAGCTGAGGCCCCAATATCCCAGCAGCCTGGCAAGTCACTTTCCTAGAAAAACAAGCCTTTATTTTCAGCCCTCTGTGTCAGCTTGGGGGAAAAAATGCAAACAGGACCTGGAGCCAAAGAACCCCTCTGCCTTCAGGGCTACAGTATTTTCCATTTATTCCCCCCACACTAAAGGAGGCTTTGGGGTGCCAGGTTGTGGGCTCAGAGCTATCTACCTGCCTTTGCTGGACCCTTGACTTACCAGGGGAACCCCTGGCTCTCTGTGTGGTTTTGAAAGAACTGTCATAGGGCCCTTCCCACTGTGGCCATTTAGAGAATCAGGTGACCAATTTCAGACTCAGCCCTCTGTTCCCAGGAGGAGGCTTAACTCCAACAGGGCCCTTCCAACATTTGCTGTGTACTTTGGTGCCCAGGCTCAGGAAGAAATACAAACCCTGCCCTCTCTGCGGGAATTCAAGCTATCAAAAATGTCGCTACTGGCTTCCGTGGTCTTAACAGATCTGCTAGGTCCAACCTATTTCTAGCTGTGTGACTTGGAGCAGGTTCCTTTGCCACTCTGTGCCTCAGTCACTGACTACAGGGTGAGAGTCCTGGACTTTGGTTACGTCGTGGATCCTTTACCCTTCCCCACCCCTCCTCTTCCATCCTGTCAACCCCTAACACTAGGAAGGAGAGAAAGGATAGAGCGGAAAAGGAGCGAGAGAAATCCCTGAATAAAGTTGGGGTAGGAAAGGGGGCGACCGTTCGACCGCTTCCTGCTAATTGGGAGCATCAAGTTCCTTGGGGGCAAGTTTGATCTTCGCTGTCGGGACATCTCATTTCGTCTTCTCCTGTCTTTGCACACAACTATTTAACAAACGGAGGCCCATTAACAGCCACACTCTCGGAGCCCTAGCATTCATGTAGCCTCTGAAAAGTTCCCAGAATTCCAAACGACACACACTCACAAGAAACCCTCGGCAGCTGGCAAAGCCACAGCCCTGCCAGAGCAGGAGGTGGACCACAGTCACCTGCGGCGAAGCAATGCCCACATCCCCACACCTTCACATCATATTTCCGTGGTTTTAAAAGAAACCAACGTTCTCACCACAGCCACAGCGGTGCCGTGTACAGAGGGGTGCCCAGCACATACATCCTAAAAGTCACCAAAGAGGAGCAGAGACAACCACAGCTGACAAGCAGGGAAGCGAGGGAGGGAATCTTGACTCCACGTTTGAGCTCCTGGATTCACCAGTATTCGAACTGCAGCCATCTTGCCTCTGGGGTTCTGAGATATCCTCCTCCAAGCCACCTTGTTACCTCTCTGACCCTCGTGATCCCAGGGGACTCCAGTACTTGGGTTAACAGTGGGTAGAGGCTCAGAAGGTCAGAGCTTGGTTAATCCCTCTGGAATACAAAGCAGCACACTGAGGTGGGTGGTGAGAGGAGGGTTAGGGAGGAGAGAGAATGCCTCACTCCGAGTACCAGAACCATGAAAGATGTTCACCGGGCTCTTGGGCTCACAACCACACACATTCTGCATTGATCTCACAGTATCATTGCCAACTTGGGAAGGCCTTTTTTTTTTTTTTTTTTTTTTTTAACCTCACTGTCTCTCGATCAAGAAGGCTTAGTGCATTCACCACAGGGCATTTTAGGATTGGCAGACTGCCCACAGGGCCACAGCAGATCCTCTCGGAGTCCTCCCGTGTCTCTGGATGAACCCAAAACCTCCCAGGCTCTAGCTTATTTCAGTCCTGAGGGGGCTCCCATTGGCCCGTTACCAGTGTCAACAGGGGCTTCCACCGTTGACATTTGCCAGGAGAACCTCAGGGAGAGCGCCTTAGAACTCTAACCCAGGGCACAGGAGCAGAAGTGGACACCCTTTACAGATGCCGGGGAGAATCCAGCTGAGCCCTGCCTCCACCCCAGTCACCTCTTTCCTCCCTGGGTACTTTTCATGATAATTTTGTGACCAGCCCAGCAATGGCCGCCAAACTATCTTCTTCACCCAACTTCAGAGGTTTCTTTCAAAGTCGTTTCTGGATACAAGGATGATCTCTCAACCCACTGATCACCTCTATGTATACACTGGCTGGCTAGGCGGATGCTCCCTCTCTCTGTCTCTCTCACCGCTCCTTGTGTGCCCCTTGCAAAGCTGTGTGCTCGCCCAGGGGAAGAAGACACCCTGAGGGAACTGTGGGAACTAAGGAGGGCTGGTCCTCTGTCAAGAGCATACAAGTAGCTGCCTCTCCTGCTGAAACAGTGGTTCTCAACCTTCCTAATGTTTTGACCCTTTAATAGGTCCCTCGTGTTGTGAGCCCCAACCATATAATTGTTTTTGTTGCTGTTTCATAACTAATTTTGCTATTACGACCCATAATGTAAATATTTGATATGCAGGAGAACAGATACGCAACCCCTGTGAAAGGTTGGTTTGATCCCCTAAGGGTTCAAGACCCGCAGGTTGAGAAGCGCTGTGCCAGAACCTTCAGACAAGCTCTCAGACTTGTCTTCTTTAAAGCTACTTATGGGCAGATTCCCTGTTGGTAGCCTCCTTGGCATCAGAGTCCTGTGAGACTATGGCTCTGCGGTTCACCTGTGCCTGGCTTACAAGGATGCTGGCTGGGTTCACTGGGCAGCAAACAGAAGGCACAGTTAGTGCTTCAGATGCCTGCCTCTCTGAGTATGACAGAAGACGCTGGTCTGAGCGAGTCTGACAGTTTGGAGCTTGACCTTGTATTCTGAAAGCTTGTCTGGCTACTTTGCGAGGAATTTACTGCATAGACTGGAGCTGTTTGCATTAGGATCTCTAAGTGAATTGAACCTTGGTCATGACAGCCAGGGACACTAAGGCCATGGAAGGGGCTTGGTCACAGAGATGTATTTCACCAAAGGTGCCCAGTCGGGAAAGGGCAGGGTTAGGATTTGAACCTCACCAACAGGAACATACAGAGACCTAAGCTTGAATCAGAGGTCCACTACTGGCCAGCTCTACGCATCTGTTTAGGTTGCTATGACAACCAACCTGAACCTGAATGGCTTCTCACAGTGCTGAAGTCTATAGAATCCTCCTATGATTCGGTTCGTTCCGGTGAGACCCCTCGCCCTGGCTTTTGAGCACCTGTCTTCTCTCTGTATAGGACAGGATGACCTCGAACTCACAGTAGCCCCCTGCCTCAGCCTCCCAAACCACATGAGGATGAGGTTGGGATTACAGGGGTAAACCTATTCTTTTTTTTTTTTTTTTTTTTTACTTATGTGTCTCTGTGAGTGTATATGTGTGCCCAGAAAACTTAAGATGTTGTCAGCCTTCTGATGTGGGTGCTGGGAACCAAACCCCAGTCCCCTCTATAAGAACAAGGCCCTTAACTGCTGAACCGCCTTTCCAACTGGTGGTGTCTCTTTTTGTTTGCTTGGTTGCTTGGTTGGTTAGTTTGAGACGGATTCCTTAGTGTAACCCTGGCTGTCCTGGAACTCGTTCTGTAGACCAGGCTGGCCCCGAACTCAGAGATCTACTTGCCTCTGCCTCCCAAGTGCTGAGATCAAAGCCCTACACTACCACCACCCAGCTATGGTGTCTCTTATAGTGGCACCAATTCTGTCACAAGATGCCACCTCATGTCCATATCACTTCCCAGGGGCCTTGTGTCCCAGTGCAGCTGGCTGTGTCCCCAGGTTCCACACCAGTCATTTAAACCTGTGGTGGCTCAGCATTACTCAGGGGGGTTGCAACTGTACTGAAGTGGGCAGACGGTTTGTCATTGTTTCCTAAGCAACAGAGTCTATTTACATAGTGTTTACATTGTATCCATATCAGAAGCTACTGCAGCCTGCAGGGTGTGGCGTCCATGCAAACATTCTACTGTCTTGTATGAGAGACTGAGCATCACAGATTTGACCGTTTTGTTTGGAGGATTCTAGAATCCTCCCCTGTGGATACTGAGGGATGGGGATTAGGGCTTTGGTGCATGAGTTTTGGGAGATGTAGTATGGTCTAAAGACTGCAGAATGCCCTTGCCAGAATGCTGCAACCCTCCTCCTCCTCCTCCTCCTCCTCCTCCTCCTCCTCCTCCTCCCTCCTCCCCCCCCCCTCCTCCTCCTCCTCCTCCTCCCTCCCCTCCTCCTCCTTCTCCTCCTCCTCCCTCCTCCTTCCTTCTCCTCCTCCCTCTTCTTCTCCTCCCTTCCTCCTGCTCCTTCTCTTGCCCCTTCTCCTCTTCTTCTTTTTGTTCTTGGCTTGAAACCAAAGTCATTAACTCTCTGTTCTGTGACTACCAAGTTCATTTGGGGTATGCTGGGGACAGCTCATCTCTCTGCCATATGATGTCCTCTGAAGCCTAGGCAGCCCATCCGGGCCTTGTCTCTTGATTCTGCCACCTCAGCTGAAGAAGCAGAAGTGGCTGGCCCAGGATCCCAGCCTCTTCTCTTGCTCCCTCCCCCAGCCAGACTCACATAAGGGCAAAAACAGGGAAGGAAAAACTGCCCCATTTCTTCCGGTCTGGGCTTGGGCCTCAATCCTTATGAACTTGCTTTCTTCCGTTCCTTCCCTGGTCTCCTCCCACCCCCTTCTTTTCTCCCTACCACTCTAATGTTGGGGATGGAACTCAGAGTTTCATGAATGAAGCCACCCTGCCCCACCCGTGTCCCCACCCTTTATTTCTCTTGAACCTTAACTGTCCCTTGTCTCTTTCCAGTGTGGCACTAACGTGTACCACTCCCAGGCCAGGCCCAGCATGAGGCTGAGCAGCGGCTCTTGCCATGTCCTGCATGCAGCGAACCTGTGGTTTAGCCCTCTCAGTCCTTGGGACCTTCATGGTATCTGTGGTGTGGAGGATCCAGGTCACCCAGGCTCCTGAGTGGAAAGGTGAACTTCCAAGAAGTTTGCAGTGGACCTTATGGGAGTCTTTACACCCCAGAAATCGGCAAACACACAAATCAGGGACTGTTCACCCCCAGGGACCTGGTTTACCCGAATGCCACTGTATGGAGTTGTGAGTGTGTGAGTTTTTGTGGTTGTGTGTGTGTGCGTGTTTGTGTGTCAGCATATGAATATGTGTATGTATGTGGGTGTTTGTTGTGTCTGTGGGAATATGGGGGTGTAGGTGTTAGTGAATGTGTGTGAGTGCAGTAAGCGGGTGTGGACTGTGTGTGTGCGTGTGCATATGCGTGTCTTTGTATGTAGACAAAGGAAATGAGGCTCAGAGATGTTACTGTCCATTTAGGGAGTGGCAGACCAGAGCGAGCAGGGCAAGTCTCCTGCCTTGAGCTCTGAGCTCTTCTGCCTCATAGGTAAATGATCAATGTGAATATTTATTAGTCTCAGGGATGCGTGAATAACCAACCCTTCTTCTCTGTGTCTATACTGATGTCTTGGACAATATGTCCCTCTCCTCCGTCCTCCCCACTCTTCAGATCAACTGGAAGTGCCCTCTGTTCATCTCCTTCCTCCGTGCCCTGCCCTTCTCACCAGCCCCAGGTTCTTCAAGCTTTTGTTTCCTTGTTTCCCTATTTTTCTGTGGCCCAACCCATCCTGACAGTAAGGAAGGGAGACTGCAGCTCGCCTGGGACCGCCCCAGCCTGCACTCCCTTCCCCCATCACACTCCAAGCCCAGAACCTTCCCATCACCTCCCCACCCTCACCCCACGAGCCTTACAACAGTCTCCACGTGTCTCTCCTGGTGACAGGGAGGAGAGGCGCCCTCACTCCATCTCCATCGCCCTCCCTTTGTTGGACTTGCCAAAGAAACTCCGCCTTCTGTTTGGTGGTCGTCAGAAGTAACATGCAAGAAACCTGGAATTAGGAAACCGCTTAATTAGGGAGGATGTGTGTTCTCCCTGGATATGCACACTTCCCAGTGGCCACCCCACCCCACAGCTAATTGCTACTTTTAAGATGGTTCCGCTAGGCTCTCACTCCCTTGATTTTATTTCCCTGACACAAGGGCTTGCTGATGAGGTGGTGTTCTTTCCCACATTCCAACTCACTGAGGCCTCCAAAGTGTAAGAAGGCACCCGGGTGATGAGTGTGGAACCTTCTGCCCTACTGTATGCAAGGCAGACGCAGGGTGGATGCCCTGAGCGCAAAGATCTCCTGAGGACCTCGGGGTCCCTCAGGACAGATGGGAGCTGAGGCTGAGGGGAATGAGAGACAGATGGGGGAGGAGGGAAGATGGATATAAAGAAAAGAAACATGGATGGATGGATGGGTGGATGGATGGGTGGATGGATGGATGGATGGATGGGTGGGTGGATGGATGGATGGATGGATGGATGGATGGATGGATGGATGGGTGGTGGATGGATGGGTGGATGGGTAGGTAGGTGAATGTGTAGGTGGGTGGGTGGATGGGTGGTGGATGGATGGGTAGATGGGTGGATGGATGGATGGATGGATGGATGGATGGATCAGTTTCTTCATGGGTGCATAACTGGGTGCCATTATTGGAAGGTGGTGAACGATAGAGGTGTAGCCTTGCTGGGGGAAGTGTCACTGGGTCCTGTCCCTGGAGGATACATCTTACTCTGGTCCCTTCTTTCTATTTCCCATCCACCATGAAGAAGCTGCTTGACTAAACACTCTAGTTGCCATGGTATTCTTCCTCACAGTAGACCTAGAAACACAGCCACTGTCCACTCGAGGAGCCCTCTGATGGCAAAATAGTCCTCACCTCCAGTCATTTTTTTTGTCAAAGTTTTGGTGTAAGGCCAGCAGTTCTCAACCTGAGGGTCGCAAGCCCTTCAGGGGTTGCTTATCATATATCCTGCACATCAGATGATATGGAATTGTGGAACAACTAAGCTTGGGAAACCAGGAAAGCAGTGGATTCCACAGAGCTTGGGACCTGCTGTTGGGTGGAGAGGGTGGAGCGTCCTTGCCATCTGTGTCTATAGCATCATGGCAGCCATCACTGACTCCACAAGTCCCCAAAGGAATTAGATTTGCCTCCAGGTGACACTTCTGGGATGAGAGACCATATGAATGGAGCACCAAAGGGAAAGGAGGGGCCTTCAACAAACAGGAACACACACGTGTGTGCATGCACACACACAGACACACATACAGGGGACACACACACACATACAGGGGACCCTCTCCCCACACACACACAGGGCACACACACACATACAGGGCACACACACACACATACAAGGGACCCCCACACACACACATACAGGGCACACACACACATTCAGATGACCCCCCCCACACACACACACATACAGGGGACACACACACAGGGCACACACATACAGGGGACCCACACACACACACACATTCATGGGACACACACACACACACAGGGACACACACACACACACACACACACACACACATACAGGGACCCCACACACACACATACAGGGGACACACACACAGGGCACACACACATATACAGGGCACACACACACATTCAGGTGACCCACACAATACACACATTCATGGGACACACACATACAGGGACACACACACACACACACACACACAGGACACACACACATTCAGGTGACACACACACACACACATACAGGGGACACACACACAGGGCACATACACACATACAGGGGACACACACATTCAGGTGACTCACACACACACACACACACACACATTCAGGTGACACACATACATACATAGGGAACACACACACATACAGGGGACACACACATTCAGGTGACACACACATACATACACATGGGACACACACACAAACAGGTCACTCACACACACACACACACACACACACACACACACACACACACACACAGAGGAACTCAGCCAACAGTCACAGTGGGAGCAGATGGCTGGATGACCACTCTGGTCCTTACACGGATAAGCTTCAGGGAGTTGCCTTTGGATGCCAAGCGCCTGGCCGTCATGATAACTAGCAAGAGTAGAAAGTCTCCCTTCAGGCCTTTGGCAGGTGAAATGGCTTAGCTCATGAAGGTGCTTCCTGCCAAGACTGATGATCTGAGTCTGACCCTGGAGCCTGTGTGGCGGAAGGAGCGAACGGACTCCTGCAAGTTGTCCTCTGACCTCCGCACACAAGCTGCGGCTCACACTAGAGAAACACAGATGATGGTTTCTGTAAAGAATTCACGCTTACGTATGCATTGACTTATCCTTCTCCTGGGCCTTCTCCCGTCACTGAGTCCTTGATCTTTGTCTTAAAGAGCGCTGGGTGGTTGGTTATTCTGCACACTCGACTATTTGGATTTATCTCTCTTTTTCTTGCAGTTCCATTGAGAACAACAGAAGTGACACTGTCCTTCTTGGTGTGTCACATCCCAAGATTCATGGTGTTAGGGTGACTTATGAGTAGAGGTGCTGACCCCGGTTGCTTGGGTAATAGGGTGTGTGGTTAACCACAGAGTTGGTGTTTCACAGGATAATCCTTCATGGCTGTGTGGCGCTCCATCATAGACCTCCAACAGCCATGCCCCGCCTCTGTGTATTTCCTTTGTGACCTTTTTGCTGTTAACAAAGGTCATCCTGGTGACAGTCTTTCTTGGCATGAGTGTGGGAAGCCCTGGTTACTTTGTTAGAGGACTTACGGGCACAGAGCTCACTGACATTTTTAAGGCTGTGGACACCTGAGGAAGGACTGTTGGCTAGTGTGTGTGTGTGTGTGTGTGTGTGTGTGTGTGTGTGTGAGAGAGAGAGAGAGAGAGAGAGAGAGAGAGAGAGAGAGAGACTGACTCAGTCTTATTTATTCAAGTGTGATTTATGTATAATAAAGTACACAGGCTTGCAGCATAATTTCTGTGGGGCATGTGGCCACACCTACATAAGTACCACCACAGTGAAGAAGCCATTTTCCATAATCCCCTGGTGCTCCTTAGAGTCTCATCCTCAACCTGGACAGCCACAGTTCGTCTCACGCTGGCTTAATGTTACCAGGTCTAAGACTGTGTGTGAGCAAGGGTTGTCGTGGAGAGAGAGGTGGGGTGCATGTATGTGAGAGAGAGAGATTGTGTGTACCCGAGTGTGCATGTGTGTGTGAGAGAAAAAGAGAAGCGCATGTGTGAGAGAGACAGGTGTATATGCGTGTGTGTGTGTGTGTGTGAGAGAGAGAGAGAGACAGAGATAGAGACAGAGAAGGGGGAGTGAGAGGGGTATGCGTGTATATGTGTGAGAGAGAGGGTGTGTGTGAGAGAGAGGGGTGTGGGTGGTGTGTATGCATGTGAGAGAGAGGGATGTGTGTATGTGTGAGAAGGGGGATGTATGTGAGAGAGAGGGGTGTGTGTGTGTGAGAGAGGGTGGTATGTGTGTATATGAGAGAGAGAGGGGCGTGTGTGGTGTGTATGTGTGTGAGAGAGAAGGGTGTGTGTGTGTGTGAGGGGTGTGTGTGTGAGAGAGAGAGAGGTATGTGAGGTGTGTATGTGTGTGTGTGAGAGAGAGAGAGGTGTGTGGGGAGGGGGCGTGCGTGCACGTGTGTTTGTGTGTGTGTGAGGGGGGGTATGAGTGTGTAAGGGGGACATGTGTGTGTATGTGTGCATGCAGACTCCCCAAAGTGATGATGACTGTCTTTCTCAACAACTCTACTCTATATACTGAGGCAGGATCTCTAACTGAACCTGGAGCTCACTGACCCACTGCTCTAGTTAGCCAGCTTTCCCTGGGGATTCCCTTGTCCCTGCTCCCCAAACACTGGGGCTATGCCCCGCCTGCCTGGGTTTCTATGGGTGGTAGGGACCTGAGCTCTGGTCTTTACATTTGTTTGACGAACTTCTTTACCCACTAAGCCATCTCCCTAGCCCAGCATGGAGGCTGTTATAACCATCTTCGAAGAAACACAATGCCTGTGAAACCCGTCCATATTGATAGACTAATCAGTCCTCTGTTACTTACAATCATGGGGTAGTCTCCTATTTCATAAATATTGCCTGAATCGGTGTTAAGTGTTCCGTCACGGGGGTGCACCTGGGCAGTTTCCAGTCAGTGGGTGACTGTGGCTGCCGAGAACATTTTCTACAAGTGGGCCCAACTCCATTTCTGTCAGGGAACATCCTTGTTTACATTCAGTAGAGCCCATGATGAGGGACCTTACTCCTCCCCCTCTCCTAGCAGAGGCCCTCCCTCCTGAGGTTTGTTCAAGGCCAAAGGGAAGCGGAACCCGAACCTCGAGCATCCCCAGCACTGGAGCAGGTCCTCTCCCTGCTCAGTATTCTTGTCTCAGAGCAACCCCTGGGGTGAGAGACGAACCTCATTCTGAGAGTCAACCAGGAGCAAGGCCCCAATGCTAAGATATTTCCCAAGATGTCATCTACAAGAGGTAGAACTGCAGGAGCGGCTTCTGCCTTGGCTCCCTGCCTGGTCTCCCTTACCTCTATCCTGTGGTGCCAGAGTCGGCCCTCTTGGGTAGTTTGGGGGAGGTGGCGAGCTACCCTCTGCCCTCCTTACTGCTCTCAGGCGGACAGTTGACCACACCCACGCCCTATCCCAAGTGCTCTGCTTCACCATCCTTGATACCCAATCCTGACACTTCGATCCTGGGGACAGTGGGCAGTGGGTGGTGGACAAGGACTTCAGGCGGGAGCCACGTCTCCTGGCCACATCCATCGGTCCCCATTAGAGCCGGCTTGAGTGCTTTCCAAAGCTGATTAATGGCCTGCCTGTGACCTGGACTGTCATTACGGCCCTGCCTGGGCCCCAGCTCTGTCCTCTGGGTCTTTGCTGCTAACACTAATTGATGCTTTTTGTGTGGCTGCAGGGAAAGTTTTATCTGGTCATCGAGGAGCTGAGCCAGCTGTTCAGGTCGCTTGTTCCCATCCAGCTGTGGTACAAGTACATCATGGGGGACGACTCCTCCAATAGCTACTTCCTAGGAGGGGTCCTGATCATCCTCTACAGTCTCTGCAAGGTAAGCGGCTGGCTGAGCCAGGCTCCAGGGGCCATTGAGCATCCAGGACCAGTCAGTAATGTCTCCATGTTTTAAATCAAAATGTATCTCCGGTAACATAGCATTAACCATCCATCTGTCTGTCCTTTGCTTCCTTCTTTCTGGTGCTGGGAACTGAACCCAGGGCTCTGCGCATAGCAGGCGGGCACTCTACCGTCATACTGTATCCCTGTCTAACATCAGTGTTAGACATCCTATGTTCCCAAGCCATCCTTGAACTCCCAATCCTCCTGCCTCAGTCTCCGGAGAAGCTGGGAAGGATTATAGACCTGCATGACCAGGGCTGATTGCTGCTTACCTTAAGCTGTGGACAGGCAGTAGCATTTGCTGTCACAGTGTGGTGCAACCACCTCCTCTATATGGTTCCAAAGCCTGTCCCAATTTCACCAACAAGCCTAGCACCCAGCTTTTCTGGAGAGCGGCCATTCTCCATACCTCCTGCTCCCCAGCCTCCAGCAGACACCAACTCTGTCTTCACACATGTGCTGGTGCTGGGTGTTCACTCATGCTGGGATGTACGATGACATCTTGGGTGTGGCTTGTTTGACTTAAAACACTTTTGAGATTCACCTACATCCTAGCATCATAGCACACACTAATACTTTTAAAAAATGTATTTAGCGTTGGAGGTGAGACATGCACAAGCTACAGTGCACATATAGAAGTCAGAGGACAACCTGTGGGAATCTGGTCTCTCCTTCCCCACTGGGTTCTAGGGATTGAACTCAGGAGGTCAGGCTTGAACCTTGAACCTTATTGAACCATCTTACTGGTCCCAAACAGTAAACTCCCATTCTCTTGCTTGCCTCTCTCCTCTCTTCCTTCTCTGTTTCTGGCTTTAAAGGGCCTAGGGACAATGAATGTATCCACTTTGCTTCTTCCACCAAGACCAGCCAAGCAGTCCGTGCAGAACCAGCCTTGGGGGCCTTATCTTGTTCACTGTGATCAGCTAGGAGTGGCTGGCCATAGTGCTGGGAAAATGATGTGATTGATTAGTAATGCCTGCTCTAGGCTTGGCAAGGGGAAAGACAGTACTCACGCTGTTTGATCAGACTAATGGAGACTGTTGATTCTGGGTGTCAGGACAGAAGTCAGGCAAAACTGATAGAAACTGGAAGACATTTTCCTGAAATGATCAGTCAAAGCCCAAGGTGGAGACTGCTGGGAGATTGTTCTCAGCCTTCCCTCTACTCTCCTTTCAGTCGTTCGACATCTGCGGTCGCGTGGGCGGACTCAGGAAAGCACTGAAGCTCCTTTGCACCTCCCAGGTAAGTGAGTCCCAGCCCCAAAGAACCAGATGGTGCAGCCCACAGCAGCCCTTCCTTACCTTGCAGACATTGCCTCACTGAAAGGCTTACGGCTGTGTTTTGTCTCCCCTTCCCCTTCTCCTTCAAACAGAATTACGGGGTCCGAGCCACAGGGCAGCAGTGCACGGAGGCTGGCGCCGTCTGCGCCATCTGCCAGGCTGAGTTCCGAGACCCCATGATTCTCCTGTGCCAGGTGAGCGCCCCCAGTGGGACCCTACTCTAGGAAAAGCCGGTCCTGTGAGCGCGTCTCTGGGCTCCAGTGTGGTCTTTAGGGGCAATCTGCTCACGACTAGAGGCGTCTATACCAAGGTTTAAGTCTCCGCCCTTCTTCTTTCCGGCTGAGTTGCTTTTCCTCAGTGTTGTTGGCAAATGTAATGCGTGTCCATTTTGGTGTGGTGTAACACCAGGCTGTCCTGAGTGCAAGTCCCAGACACCTCCATTCCGATAGGTATTCCCTGCTGGTGAAATGAACCAAATGAAAATATATTGCCAGGTTTACTAGGGGCACCTCTCAGCGTGGAGGAAGAGCAGTTAAGTCGCCACAGACAGGGAGATAGAGACAAAGGAGAAGAGAGAGAAGCAGGTATGGAGGGTGGTGATCAAAATGTCTGGATTATGTACTGAGAACCGGGGGAGAGGAAGCCTGGACCGGAAAGTTCAGCATGCAGAGCAGGGTACGCTGGGAGAACCTAGAGGCTAGGTCTACTTTGGAATACAAAGTAAGCACCTCAACTGCAGGCCCCAGGTCTGAAACACAGTCTTTAGAAATGGCTACATGGACGTAGCTCAGGGCTCGCTCGTTCTGACTGTGCATTGCACCCCCCAACCCCTCCGGCCCTAGCAACAGTCGATGGTTTTTGCTGTTATTTTCAGACAGGGTCTCATTGTCTAGCTCAGGAATCCTCCTGCCTCCACCTCCCAGCACTGAGATCACAGGCGTGCACCACCACACCCGGCTTCTAGGAGTGTTCTTGATCCCTGGGGCAATATGGGGGTGTCACCCCATCTCCCCATGACAGATATAAAATGACCATGATGCGTGTACCGCGTGTGTATCCCGTGTGTCCGACCACAGTTAGAGGAGTGTGGAACTGTCTGCACCATCGCTGTGCGGAGCTGATGCTGCGTGACTCACCACGGCAGCTGCCAGTTCTGTCTTTATTATTTTCAGTGAAGTTATCGATATCCATTGTTTTCATTATTATCGGGGTCCCCAGGCCACAGTGGTAAGTGCTTTGACTCCCTAATGTGCCCCTTCGCCTCTTCCTGACCCCCGGGGCCAGGTGTCAATTCAGTAAATGTGAGCTGGCTGAGGGCAGAGTTCAGAGGAGAGGCAGAGGACACACAGAGCCGGTCCCCTCCCTGCGAAGCTGGCGCTCTCCTTAGGGATTCAGACTCATACTCATAAATAACTATGCAACGAGGCAGGCAGTGATAAGAGCTGTGGAAGAGAGATTCATGGAGAGTCCCCAGGGGCCGGGGCAGAGAGCGAAGTGTTCCAGAATGGGGAGGCTTTTTGCATAAGCCCTGGTTCCAGAAGGAACGAGAAGAAAGGCAGATGGCCTCCCTAACACCCTTGGAAGATGGGATAGGAGGTGGGGTCCTCTTTTAGCATTAGCAAGAAAAATTTGTTATTGCTGTTTGAGAGACTTTGAAGGAGTTTGGTTTTAACTGAATTTTTAATGCTCTTTCTGTCTTTTTTTTTTTTCCTTTGAGACTGGGTCTTACATAGCCCAGCCTCAAACTCACGAAGCGGCTGAGAATGGCTGAGCCCGAGTCTTCTGCCTCTGCCTCTCAAGCGCTGGGATTACAGGTGTGTAACGCCGTGCGTGGCCAGGACCTCAAGGGTTCTGAGCAAACGAGCTACTAACTGAGCCGCAGCCCCATCCCCCTACTGTGATCTGCTTTCAAATTAGCAGCGAGGCCAGGTGTGGTGGTGTACTTCTTGAATCCCAACACTTGAGAGGCAGACAGAAGGATCTGCCTCCATGAGTTCAAGGCTAGCCCGGTCTCCCTGGCAAACCCCTGTCCAAACAAGCAAACAGAATGGCAGTTTGCGTGCCCAAGACAAACTTCAGAAAGGAGACATGACGGCGAACTAGAATTTGCAGCTGGGTTTGGGTCCCAGGATGGGGAGGAGGATAAATCTGCTGTGTTTTGAAGATGTTTAAATCAAGCTGAGAGCCCTTCCTTAGTAACACGTCAGCCCAGTTCTCGCAGCTTTCGCAGATGTGCTATTCAGTCATGCAGTAATTGGAGGGGAAACTGAGGCTGGGTGAGGGCCAAGTTTCCATCATCGAACTTTCCATATTCCAGAACAAAAGGCTTTTTAAGTAAAAAGATTGTCTGCAGGATATACAAGGATGGGAGCTAGCGAGGCAACAAGGGCCTCAGTGGTTGAGGGCGTTGGCTACATAGCCCGATGGCCTGAGTTCAGTCCCTAGACCACGTGGTGGAAGGAGAGAACCATTCCCCATATGTTCTCCTCCAACCTCCACCACAGCGCATGCACACACAGGGAATAATACATCCACACATACATACACATATATATACATACATACACAATACATATATAGTGATAGATACATATATGCATGCATGTATACCTATGTGTATACATGACAAACATATACATGCATGTATACATGCATGTATGCATACATATGTGCCTGGTACATGCATCTATACATATGTGTATACGTAATACATACATGTATACATACTTGCATGCAAAGACTGGTGACAGGCTACTTGCCCTTGTCACCAGGTCTCTGTCCTGTACTAACCACAGAAGCAACACATTTGCCAGCTTCCTTTATCTCTTGCCAAAGACATTTTATAGAATTCACAATCACGACAAACATAGCACGTGCACGTGTTTACTGTGTACCATGTGTATGTACACGCATACAAACACATACACCCATAAACATCTTTTAAAACAAACTGAACTTGCAGCAAATCTCCCTGAGCTATGTGTCACTCGGTGCCATTGTTACCTGTGGCTGGCGCTCAGAGATCACCCCTCGTTCTGCCTTACAGCCACAGAGCTGACATTCAGTGGACAGACCGCCATTGGTGTGGCTATTTTCTGAGAGGCACAGCCTCTTACCACATCTTGCAAAGAAGGCTGTCACGAAGGTGACTGAAATAGATTGATCGTGCCTGCCTGAGCCCACGGTGTTGATTAAATGAGTTCACTCAGGTAGCGCCTCGGAAGCCCACGTGACCTGGGATGGGGCTCAGCACACGGTAGCTGTTCCCGGCAGGCGCCGTGTCTTGGTGGTGGGCTCTTGGCAGGAATTCCTAGTTGGTAGAACTCCTGGGTGAGAGGGCCCTCGGTTTGATGGGTCTTGCTAAATTGTCTTCAGTGGAGAGACTGGCTGCCTGTTCTCCACAGAGTGCCCCAGCCCTTGCCCCTTCCCTCGCTTGCACACAGCATTACCGAAGCCCTCGCTCGCTCGCTCGCTCGCTTGCTCGGCTCTGCCAGACTGACAGGTGACAGTGCTGCCGAGCTTCGCTTTCATTTGCATCTCCCTAATTATGAGCGTGGCTGGGCAGCGCCGCTCGCGCTTTGGAGCCATCTGTATTTCCTTCTCTGTGACGGGGATTATCTGAACATAATGGCGAGGTGAAATCCGTTCTCCTGGCAGTCTCTCAGAGCCTCAATCTGCCTGTCTCTTCCATTCTTGCACCATGTCTTCCCAAAGGTGGATGCGGAACTCTTGGGAGGGGGGCAGACAAGACACCACTGTCCTAGAGTTAGGAGTGACAGCCGCAAACAATGGCTGGAGACGCACAAGCATTGCCAGACGGAGCTCACATCTCCACCTGCTCGCTGGTATATTCTGGGCCTGCAAGGGTAGCGGTGACCCGTGAGGTGAAAGGGCCTTACCTCACTGAATGAATGAATGAGCTCAGATGTCACTTAAGAAAGGCTTCCCCATTTGTGCCCCCCCCAAACTAGCTGTGATGCTGGCTACTGTGTTCTTACATAGCGTGTTTTTATACGCTATAGACTTACACACAGTGGTCTCACACACTGGGTTTTCACCACAGAGACCTTTCCAGTTGCATGGTTACTTATGGAGGGCATGATTGTGTGAGACCTCTCTCCCCTTGGCCAAACTGCAAACACCTCAAGAGTGGAGGCTACAGCTCTCTTGTTTAGCAGTAGAGACATAGTCTGGGTGCCCGCAGTGAGTGGGTGGGGAGATGGGATGGATACTTGGATGGATGGAAATGGGTGGATATGAGTGGGTGAGTGGACGGGTGGGTGGATGGATGGGTGAGTGGATGGATGGATGGATGGGTGGGTGAGTGGATGGATGGATAGATGGATGGATGGATGGATGGATGGATGGATGGATGGATGGATGGATGGATGGATGGATGGGTGGGTGGATGGATGGATGGATGGGTGGATGGATGGATGGATGGATGGATGGATGGATGGATGGATGGAGGGATGGATGGATGGATGGGTGGGTGGATGGATGGGTGGATGGATGGATGGGTGGGTGGGTGGATGGATGGATGGATGGATGGATAGCCCACCTGTCTTACCTTCTAAGAGTTACCAGATGAACCTAAGCACATCACTTCCTCTGCCCTCAGTGTTCCCCTTAAGGTAGTGCCCGGAAACAGATTGCAGATGGATAGTAGGCAGTGAGTATCCTCAGAGGCTGCAGCTCTGTCCCAGTGCTGGTCCTAGTAGTCTCCCCACAAGTGCTCATGGTATGTTGCCCACCAAGATACAGGAACTCAGGAAATGGGGATGCTTGGCCTGTAGTCATACTTCTTGAAAGGGCTCCTTTGCCAGAGAGCAGAGAGTGGTCAGAGAACAAAGCACATTCCTAGTTCTGGGCCACTGTGAGCCTGGCTGAGGCTGCGAACGACTGACAAGACGCCCTTTGATTTGGGCCTAAAAATTGCTCATACCCGATGCATAAGAGGCTATATCTTTATCTTAAGACTGTGGGGAGGGGTTGGGGATTTAGCTCAGTGGTAGAGAGCTTGCCTAGAAAGCGCAAGGCCCTGGGTTCGGTCCCCAGCTCCGAAAAAAAGAAAAAAAAAAAAAAGACTGTGGGGAGAGAGGAGCCTTGCTTATTAACAGAGCAGATCTGGGCTCAGAAAGGCAAAGATATGCTCGCCCAAGATACAGAACCAGAACTCACACCCAGGGCCTCTAGTGCTGTTGGCTCTGCCCTTTCCGCTAAGCCTTGGCCTCTTGCCTGAAGTCAATGAAGGCTGTGCTGGGGAATTCGGCTACCTCTCCTAGAATTCTTGCCAACCTGCCGAGATCTGTCCAACACACCTCCTCAGGGAGAGGGAATAGCTGAGCTGGGATCCAGGCTGTGTACACCTTCCCGGGACTGCTGCACCCTTTCCTTTACGTGCACTTTCTTTTTTTTCTCTTTACTTTTTTTCCGGAGGTGGGGACCGAACCCAGGGCCTTGTGCTTGCTAGGCAAGCGCTCTACCACTGAGCTAAATCCCCAACCCCTTACATGCACTTTCTAAGCACCAACTTCCCTTAAGTCCTAGCTCCATAACCAAGCAGTACAAGTCACACAGTGACCCTGCCCCTCCAGGCCGTCATCCACCCAAGGGTGAGAAGCATGTCCTGGGCAGGTGTGGGTCTCTTGATGCAGTCAGAGGGAATGATGCTTGCAGCTGTGTGTTAAAAAGCAAAACATGTCTTAGGCTGCAGCTTAATTCCAAGTCTGGACATGACTGGCCTAGTTGTGACTGAAAAGACTCTAAGATTGATTGATTGATTGATTGATTGACTGATTGATTCGTGTGTATTTGCGTGTGTGTGTGTGTGTGTGGTTGTTTGCTGCATAATAGCCACATCTTCAACAATGCTTTTACAGAATAGGTTGTTTCTGACCTCATGTCTCAGACCCTCACAGTATGCACATATACACAATGGCACAGGATGGACAGTGAGTGACTTTGCTCTAGGCTCAGGCACTGTGTATCAGCTACCACTGCTGCATAACAACTTATTCCAAAATGTGGCGACAACACTATAAACATCTGTGCTCTCATAGTTCCACGGGCCACAAATCGAAGCCCATATTCACTGTGCCTCTGCTTCGAGGTAACTCATGGGTAGCAGTGAGGGCCTCCTAGCTCCTGAGGGAGCAGCCTCTTCCAAGCTTTAGGACATGGTTGTGAGCTGGATTCAGATCCTTGTGGCCTGTGGGACAAAAGGTCCTTGGTGACTGTTGTGGCCACAAATAGCCCTGGCTTCTTTGTCAGGCTGGTATTGTTGGAGCAAGCCCATGAGGACCTCTGAGAGCATAAGCAAAGTTAGTCATGGTTTTGTAATCTACTCCAGAGGTAACTTTCACTACTGTATTGTTCTTGTTTATAAGCAATGCACCATGGGTAGGGCCACAAGGAGGAAAAGGTCACAGCAGGCCCTGATACACTCTTGACTCCTACTGCCTAGCTGCTGTGTGTCCTCAGCCCTGTGTCTTCCCCTCTCTGAGTCTCTTTGCTGGGATGTGACCACATGGGTAGAGTTCATCACAGTGAAGGGACTACGCGACTGCTCATATCTGCCACCTGCTAGACTCACCTGTGTCTGTCTGCTTGCTCTAGGCTCAGACAGATCTCCTGAGGCGAGAGATGCCCTCTCCCTCCACAGCCCCTTCTTGCATGCAGGCCTGTGTCTTGGGTCTATCCATCCCTGTGCTGCTTGCTCTGAGTGTAACGAAGTTATTGATGAGACTCAGTCCCCAGGGCTCCTCTCCCAACTCCACGATCAGTGAGTCACAGCCTGGAGAAGAGAACTCTCCAGAGGGGCTGCACTCCTGCCCTCTGACCCCAGCTGGGGGAGTTTTCCAGCCCATCCTTCATATGCCTCCTCCCTCTGCAGGGGTGGACAGGGGCAGGCCAGGCTTCTTCAGCACCTCAGCCAGGGCTCTGGGCAGGCGGGGTTCCCCGAATTCCTTCATTGCCGAGGAGGGTCTTCCTTACACTAGAGTCTCCTGAGTCTCCGTCCTGACTCACATTAATTTCTCAGACACAGTAATAGAGCTACTCGGGGCTGGACAAGGGTGGCACACAGTCACTTGTAACTCCAGTTTTGGGGGACCCAACACACATACATGCAGGCATGGAAATCTTTAAAAGACTATTAAGTCCACATTAGTATAAACTGGTTTGTATGTGTAACAAACTGGGAAGGCAATTTGAGCTAGGCTTGGTAAGGAATATCCCTGTCTGTCTGTCTGTCTGTCTGTCAGCATCCTCTTGCCCCTTGGACTCAGCCACACATCCTGGCCTCAGGACCTTTGCACATGCTGTCTTCTGTCAGGTGTGCCCCGCAGCCCACTCCGCCCTCCCACGAAAGGTGCCACTTTCCCAGGATTGCTTCCCCAGGCCCCACCTCTGCCTTCCAGCCAGGGCACCAGCTACCCTGTGGTCTCCCCTCCTGGAGGGCATGCATGGATGACCTGGCTGCTGTCGCCAGGCTCCCAGATCACACTCACTCCGTCTGTTGTCCCCACAGCACGTATTCTGTGAAGAGTGCCTCTGCCTATGGCTGGACAGGGAGCGCACCTGCCCGCTCTGCCGCTCCGTTGCCGTGGATACCCTGCGTTGCTGGAAGGATGGGGCCACGTCTGCACACTTGCAGGTGTACTAAGCTAAACACAAGTGTCTGGGGAGACGGGGAGGGCCCAGCACTGCTGAGCCCAGCCCTGAGGGCCCCTGGGAAAGAGCCTCCAGGACTTCCTCCTGCCTTCTACCACCTCTACCTGATGGCCCCAGGGCCCCCACGCCAACACTTCCTCGCCACCCTGGTACAGTGTGTGCACCCTACCCCACTGGGAAGGGGAGCCCTCCTCACTCAGACTTGGCTTCGCCACAGGTAGGTGGTCAGTCCCCTGTAAGTGGAGAAATTACCGATTCACAATCTCCCCTTATTTAACCTGCTTCCAGCTACTGGTACTCAATGCTGAAAACTGGTGTGAGCTGAGAGGGTACAGTCGGACCCAGGTCTGCACACAAGAGCCACTGGGAGAATGTCCAACATGTGAACACCAGGCTTCACCCACCTAGCTGACCTTACAGCATACAGGCAGTGAGGTCGCATGGTAGGAGCCTGGGAAAGACCGGACCTTGGTGATTCCTTTTTTCCTGGGCTCTGCCTGGGACAGTCAGTCTCAGAAGGGTCAGCTCAGGTCCAGAAGTACACGCCACCTGCCTTCTGTCATCTTCCGTCCTTCTCTTCTGCATTGTCCCTCACTGACAGCTCAGGCCTGTGCAGAGCTCTCATGGACATGGCTGCCTCTCCCACCCCAGGAGCCTTCAGTACATGTCGTAAGTGGCACAGGGCTCCGGAGCAATCCATTTCCCCTCCCTCTCTCTAGTGAGGTAATTAGCTCAGAGTCTCTGAAAAGACTGCTTCACATCCTTAACCAAACGCCTGAGCGGGACTCAGGGAGCATCGGGAGCAGCTCGCAGGTGTGCTTCACCACAGCTTCTCCCCCGGGAAGCTCACTGATTGGAAACCTGGGATGAAATAGCACAGGTGACCACACAGAAGCCTCTGGAATTCTGCTGCCTCCACCAGCTCCCAACTCTGCCCTCTCATGGTGGGCATCGCACAGCAGGCCAGCCCAAGCCACATTTCAGAAAGCTGCAAGGCCGGTGGGCAGGTTAGCATACACTCCATGGGTGGGACCGGGGGGTGGGGGGAGGGCGGTCCTTGGTGCCGGTCCCCCTCTCTCTGTAGATTCAGGACTTCTGGGCATCCCTGCTGGGACTTCTTCCTCTGCATGGTCTCCCTGGCACTTTCTTGGTAGCAGTAACACAGCCTTTGCAGGGGACCAGGGCATCCTTCAAGCTCTGTTACTATGGCAATGGCCATGATGTTAAGCAGTCCTGCTGTCTGGATGTTCTAAGAGGGAAGGGAGGATGACCCTTCTGTTCTGTCTGGTTTGTCGGGGTACCTAGGAGAGCAGTGGAACTGCCTGCAACTGCCTAGCAAGCGCTCTACCACTGAGCTAAATCCCCAACCCCCTGCAACTGGTTTTTATCAAAGACATTGCTTTGCCTGAGACACTGTCAGCATTGTGGAGGGGTTGGAGCTGCAGGGGGTGCACAGAAGTGTAGCATGGGATGAATCAGAGCCATTGGGGTTGGGCTTGGAAGCCTGATTTCAAACCTTGTGATATCCCTAGACCCTGTGTCCGCCCCCACCCGCTCCGTGGGGACATAAAACCTAGCTTGTTTACTTGCTGGGACCGAGAAAACTAGCAACAGGACTGAAGATGTAGCTCGGTGGGTAGAGCACTGGGCCAGCATGCCAGAAGCCCTGAGTTCCGTGGCCAGCACCACATAAACTAAGCATGGCGGCGCACACTTGAATTGCCTGTTCTGGGTGGGGGAGGCAGGGGGATCAGAAGGACAAGGTCTTTCCTTGGCTACATAGCAAGTTACAGGGCAGCCCAGGCTCCACGAGACTCCTTTTTAAAAGGGGGAAACAGGTAAACCAACAGTGTGGGTTACTTGTTGCACCAAGGGTTTAAACCGCCCCCGCATTACTTCTCTAACATCATGTAAATATAAACCACGCCCCTGCTATACAAGGAGCATCCCCGGGACAGTGAGATGCTCTTCAGTTCCCGTCCTTCCAGGGAACACCCTATCTGCGGGGCTCTTCAGGCAGAGCTCCCCAGGCACCAGGCTGTGGAAAATGGACCCTGGAGAACACTCCCAGTTCACCTGCAGCACTACATCGGTCAGGGGAGCATCAGGGGTCAGGATCTGGCTCCCGGTGTTTTGTGGAACACAGACTCAAATCCCTGAGTCCACAAAGTCTTGTTTGTGGGTGAGAACCTGAGAATCCTAAGTTGGCAGAGGCCAATGAGAGGGCAAAGGTTAAGAGTCTTCGCCCTGAGCTCTTAAGAGAACCCAGGTCCAATCCCAGCACTCACGCCAAGGGGTTCAGAACTCAGAACTCCAGCTCCAGGGACACAAACGTCATCCAGAACCGCGAGGGAAGAAGAAAGGCCTGCTTTGGGCCCGAGCCTAACAGACCCAGCACCTTCCAAAGGGAACGACACAGGTACGGAGCCCTGGGACCGTCCCCCTGCTGAAGAGGAAGTGGGCGGCCAGCGGTCTGAGGTCTTCTGTGCTTTTGCTTTGGGACATGTCTTTGGTGTCGCTGAGAACCTTCTGCCAATAAACCTCCCCTGTGGCTGTAACTTGTATCCGTGAGTCACTGTGCCTCCTGAGGCTGGGTTGACCTCAGACCTTCAGATGCAGGCACACGTGAATACACACAAAACCGGAGGATAAGCGTGCGACCTGAGGATCTGCACAGTTGCCATGGTTATCTCCTGGTCTCTGAGGACCCACTTTCCCAGAGAAAATACACAAAGGCCTTCATTAGAGGTGCACGGTCAATTTTTTAATAAAAGTGTAACAAATATGTACAAAGCATCCAGGTAGGGAGCTCCCCACCCCTTACAAAAGAGCACAAGGCAACAAGGTCAGGACCCAGACAGAATGTCCCCCCAAGTTACTGCCTCTCCCCCAGTCTCCAAATGCCCTCACAGCCACCTCTGCCATCCATACCGGCTCCTTGACTCTTCCAGTGCAAAGACCTTGGGGATCCAGGGTTGGGAGAGGAGATAGAGGAGAGAGGGGTGGGAGACTCCCCAGGGCCTCCAGAGTGGTTGGGACAGTCCGTTTGCACATTAGATACCCCTGACCCTGGAGGTTTTTCAAACTGGAGACAGCCTTCTGCTCTCAAGTGTCCCCAAGTAAGGCTTGCTTTCTTTTCAGCTGAAGTAGACACTCCCTGCTGGGCCACAGGTTTGTCCCTGCCCTTAGACTAGCAATGTCTGCCTTTGAGCTAGAATACCTTGCCTTCACCCATAATGCTTGCTTTTAAATGGGTGACACCAGAGCAGACACCACATTGGCTTGGGGGGGGGGACGGACTCGAATGCAACCCTTAGTTTGCCATTTGGGTGCCCTCAGCTTCCTCGCCTGTAAAATGGGATCAGTGGTACTAACCAGTAGGATGGGGCTCTCTCAGGGGAAGCCTTGGGAAGCGCCTCCTGCAGTGTTCAGTGGCCGTGCTCCTGTGTGTGTGTGGCGGGGGGGGGGGTGTCTTTGATTATTGTACAAAAGGGACCAATCCTCTCAGTGGAGAAGGAGACAACGTAGCAAAATTTTTAATTGCATTCAGCCCAGAGAGTGGCATGCAGAAAATACTATATAGCAATCTGCCAGCAAGGCTTGGGGTCACAATGGTGACCCGGCAGATCTGTTCTAAATTATGAGCCAGACTGGAAAGGGACATTTCACGGCATCTGGTCTCCAAAAAGGACTGTTGCTGTACCATAACTAAGTCAGTTTGCTCAGACGTGGAGGTCTTCAGCTGGTACACGGTAGATGTTCAATAAATAAGCATCGAGTGAATACATTAAAACGTCAAAAAGATAAACTTTTGGCTAAAGCTTTCAAGAGATGCTGTGATGTCTCCTTTCCCTCTTGGTGGGGCTTCGGACCAGCTCCTGTGGAAATAGCCTGCGGCCCCTCTCCCCAAATCCCCAGCACCTTCTGACCCCCTGCTCTCCCCAAGTTGACTTCAGGCTCAGAAAAGAAAACAGCATGAACCCGGGAGAGACTTGTGTTCTAACAGTCCACGGTGGACATCCAAAAAGTCCACAACAAAAGCCAGTAATCAGGAGGTGGAGGCAGGAGGATGAGGAGTTCAGGGTTATCCTCTGCTGTATAGTGAGTTCAAGGCCAGCCTGGCTCCGTGTCTCAGAAAACAATAATAGTAATAACAAAAACGAGCCGTCCCCAATAGTGACCCAGGGTCTCCCAGAGATACCCGGGGAGCTCATGCGAGGACCTGCCCCCTCCCCCAGTTCTCAGTGAGCAAGAATGACACTTTGTCAATTTCAGAAACATGACAGTACAGTCAGGTGGCATACAGGACATGAGCTCAGATCTAAAGAGTATCATCAGGCCATTCAGGGCCTCGTTATCCTGTGACACTAGGCTTCAGTCAGCATCCCCCATCAAGGTAGAAAGGAAACAGAACAAGGCTATCACAGAAGTGGGGAGGCAGTCTCCAGGGTAACTGTAAATGGGGTGTGGAGAGGGACGGGGAATGTGGGGGGCATGCCCTCCCAGCCCAGGACCGTGGACAGTGGGCACAGTCCTTCCTGGGCTCTCCAAAAGAACTCTGGCTCAAACCCCATCTAGACAAAGGGAAATCGAACCCCAAATGTGGGCAGAGCTCTTGCTTGTGGGGGATGAAGTGAGGGAGAGAAGCTTCCAGAAGGGAGTGGACCTACTCTAGAAGGCTTCAGTCCCACAGACCCCCAGGACTCACCCTCAGAGAGCAGCCAGCAGCTTTTAGACCCGGGTGGCACCTCAGCTCCTCACACAACCAGCTCCTTAGCAATGATCTCAGAGGCCTCGAGGCGGATGGATGCACACGCACTCACACACGAACACACACACATACCCACTGCTGTCTGCTGAAACCCAGTATGAGGTCCTTTTAAAATTTATTTCAAAGCCTCTCTCCCTCTTCACAGACTCCACATAGAAGCGAATCAAAATCAATGCTCCTTGGCAGCCAGGGAGAGCAGGATAAAGAGAGGGAGATCGTGCCAGAGCTTCACACACTGTGGAAGTTGGGTTTTTTTTTTTTTTTTTTTTCAATAACACCAATAACAGAAAGGCTGTCCCATTATCTCATGCAGTCCAAGTAACACCACGGCAGAGACAGTGAGACAACAGTGACACAGCCAGCATGCTTCAATATTCTAATACAAATGTCCATCAAGAAGTCAGATCTCATAGAAAAAACAGGCATTTAAAAAACAACCCCATCAAACCCGGGGCAGGAGAAGCACACTCAAACGAACAGCGTGCGAGCCAAGGCCCAGATTCGACAAATACGTGGTTTCCATTACTACGGGAGAGTATTTACAGAGGACTTGGCTGAGAAGTTCCATTGGGAAGGTCACAGGGTGCCCGGCTCTCTCGGCAAAACAGCTTCATTGAAATGAAAATGACCAGAGAGGCTAACCCCTGTGTTTGGAGTTCAAATCCTCCAGGGAGCTATCACTAGCTAACAGGCAAAGCCAGGCTCAGAAAGCAAAACACAGAAAGAGAGGTTTTCTCTCACCCCTCACCCTTTGCACTGGGTCTCTCCAGGGTCAGCATGCCCCCCGCTGTGATCTGGACCGTGTGTCTTTAAAGAGGCTGACACCACAGAGTCCCACTGTGTTGAAATGTGATGCTTGCAAGGACTTGTTTCCTTGCTGGGAAAGGGACTCAACACAAGCAGAGGGTGTCTTCCAGATCATTCTGTGTAATTCTGGCTGGGCGAGGGCATGGCCTGCTGCCTGCTGCTTCCCCTGCCAGACAGACTCTCTCCTTTTATTTAGTTTTCTTTGCTGATTTCGGTTCTGGCAGATAAAAGGGGGAGGCTTCAGCATTGAGTTCCCGGTTGCGGTTTTTTTTTTTTTTTTTTTTTTAAAGTGGGTTATTCAGAGAAATATAAGGCATGGATTTAATATGGAGAGAGGAGCCTGTTGACTGCAAACTGGGAAAGGGTGCATTTTACTGGTCCCACTCAGCAACGTTGGCCAGGGACCGGTTCCCTTGAAGCCCTGTGCACCTGAACAACTGATGCTTTCTAGCAGAAACCCTGATCCCCCAGGTACCAGGCAAATCACCTGCAAATCCAGCCAGGAGAAAATGACGCTCCCCTGGTAGCCAGAGTCCCAAATGCCAGATACAGGGCCGGGAGGCTCATGAGCTGAGGTCAGCCTGGGCTCCAGGGTGAGGCCTTGTCTCCAAAATTAGAAAGGAAAAAAAAAAAAAGATAAAATAAAAACAAGAGTAACTGTCTCACTGAGCCCACAGCAAGCATCCCTCACCATCTCGGCTACAAAGACCTCAGTGGGGGGGGGGGTGTGATACAGTATCCATGCAGAGGAGTAATACCTGTTCCTTTAAAAAAAAAAAGCCACCAGTCCTGAAGCCGTGAACCACTGCAGCCAAATGTCAGTCTAGCACTCAGCTTCGTTATATTTGTGTATATATATTTATATTTATATTAGCCCTTCTAGAAACTTCTGAAAACAGTAGCTTATTCCGTGTGTTTGGGGAGCAGGGGAAATCGGACATTTCATTTAAACGGTCCGCCCCCCTTCCCCCACATCCCCTGCTTAGAAATCACGCTCGGTCAGAACGCAGCTATTTCTTGGCTCTTGAATCTACAAAAACCTAAGCCCTGAATCCCCTTATAAATTGGAGGAGTCCACAGCAGTCTCCCAGAGTGCTGCTGCAGGGAGAGGAGGGACTGCCACCTCCAAAGCAGCTCCTGTATAAGGCCCGCCCCTCCCCTTCGTAGCCCTGCCCCCTGGGGGAGGGGCTGCTCTTAAGCCCTGTGAGCACCACCCCTCCCCCCAGAGAGAGACTTTCCAGTGGCAATCTTGTCACCTGGCCCTTTTTAAAAAAAGAAACGAGAGTCTATCCAAAGAGCAAAATAGAAACGTCTCATCCCCTGGCCTTCCCGGTCTGTCTGTAAGACTCTGTCTGTACCAAGAAGGATACACTTAGCACCAAGAAACTGTGAAGAGAAGCACCAGACACACTTGTAGGTAGGGAAAGAAAACGACATCCCGTTTCTCTGGCTATGACCGCCATGAGATCTGGAGAGCTGACTCAACGGGGACACTGAGAGGCTAGGACATGTCAAGAAATGAAGGGATCCCAGGCTGCCCCCAACAAAACGGGCCCCACGTCCCCTCTGTCTTGTCCATCTTGCCTTCGGCCGCTGAGTCCCCTCTACTCCACACCAGCATCTGTGCTGAGCAGTTGGTCCACACTGAGGCCGATCCCACAGGTCCACGTAAGTTCCCTGCACGCGCCGCAGCAAGCATCTCTCTCCCCTGCCACCCTAGACATCACAAAGTCTCAGAGTTCACATCGCAAGGTTGCGTGGAAAGGAAAGGGACCACGTCCCCCGCAGGCATGCACAGATACGGAATTTTGTATTTTTCTCCTGTTTTGTATATATATAGCTCTATGTAAATAGCACTGGGGTGGCTATCTCTGCAGCTGGACTTCCCGAGGGGCTTCCTCTGCCCGCGTTCCCACCATCAACTCTGTACACTCTTGGCTTCCTTCCGCACTCCGGGCTACTCCCTCAGGAAAACAGGAACCAGCTTCCTCCAAGGACACAGGGTTTCGCCAACCTGTAGAAATAAAGATTTGTTTTTTTCTGTCAGTGCAGTCAGCTTCAGGGGTGATGTCAGTGCAGAAGGGGAGGGGAAGAGGGGGATTTGAGACACAAAGCTCTGACTGGGGAGGGAAGGACTCCCCAAAGCCAGGCCTGGCTCTTCACAGCCCCAGAGGCTCTGTCCGTGAGCAACACACACACACACACACACACACACACACACGCACGCACGCACGCACGCACGCACGCACGCACGCACGCACGCACGCACGCACGCACGCACATATATACACCTACCTGCTCTCAGATCTGGACATTTACATGAGCATCATCTGTGACTAAAAACAGACTTTGAGCCAGCCGTAGTGATGCACACCCTTGATGCCAGCACTTGAGAGGCAGAGGCAGGCAGATCTCTGTGAGTTCAAGGCCAGCCTGGTCTACACAGGGATTTCTAGCATATCTGGGCTACATAGAGAAACTCTATGAAACCTAGCATGCCAGAGAGTTCGGTTTCACCCCTAGCACTGCTGAAAGCAAACCCAATCTTGCATGTCTGCAACCCAAACTCTTGAGAGGAGAGGGAGGGGGAGGGGGAGGGGAAGGAGAAGGAGGAGATCATGAGTATAAGGTCATCCTTGGCCAGGCTCAGAAACTAGGAAGTTCCAGAATAGTCTGTGAGACATAAGATCAGGACTGGAGGTGGGAAGGTGGGATGAATCGAATTTGGACTCTGAAAGTAGGTACTGTTCTCTGTACCAAAATTAAATAAGTTTGATAATTAATAGATAAATGATGGGTATGTGATAGGTAAGAAGGTGGATGGATGGATGGATGGATAGATGGATGGATGGATGGATGGACGGACAAGTAGTTGGGTGGTAGGATGGATGGACGGATGGATGGATGGATGGATGGATGGATGGACAAACAAGTGGTTGGGTGGTAGAATGGATGGATGGATAGATGGATGGGTGGATGGATGGATGATGGATGGGTGGATGGATGGATGATGGATGGGTGGATGGATGGATAGGTGGGTGTACAGACAGACGGGTGGGTGGATGGATGGGTGGATGGATTGATTGATTGATGAAAATCTTTCTGCAATTTTTTCCTTTATATGTATGATTACTTTGTCCACATGTATCTCTGTGCACGGTGCTGTGAAGGCCGGAAGAGGGAGTTACAGACGGTTGTGAGCTGCCCAGTGGGAGCTGGGAATTGGACCTGGGTGCTCCAAAAGAGCAGCCAGTGCTCTTAACCACTGAGCCATCCCCCCCCAAGTTGATGAAAATCTAAGGCTAATTACCTTTTTCCACTTAGGAACGAGTCCTTCACCTGTTCCTCTCACACTTCCATCTGTCCATATTCCAGACAGAGTGACAGACAGTCTGGTTTTCTCACTCACCCGTCATACCTACACACCCCACAGCCATGGCCCACTGCAGTGCTCCCTGCCTATGGGAAATTCTGGGGCCACTGGAGCCAGAGGGGGAGAGGTTCCTAACCTCTCCTGAAGAAGAGTGCAGACTGGGGAAACATGGGCTATGGCAGCCAGGGAGAGGCAGCACATAGGCACAGAGAGATCCATCCCTACGGAGAATTGGATTCCAAATAACTAGCCAGACTACCACGAGGCTCTCGGGGCAGGATGTGGGTGGGCAGGTGGGGGATAGAGCAAGCAGGCAAGTGAGCGATCACACCCCCCAAACATCAAAACCTAGTACATAGTAAACACCACACAGCCTGCTATGATGAGATCCCCTGAGGAAGGACGGAGTGGTACTGATCCATTGGCATAAACATGAGTGTTCAGAAGACACTTTGATAACGTGACTAACAAAACAGTAATAGTAGGCTCTCTTGGGGGCTGTGGTTTCCCCGGAAAGGGGCTCCTGATCAGGGCTACACAATTAGTCAAGAGTTCCCACCTGTGGGCTGGACCTCGGTTACAACCGCAAAGTGGCTGTTGGCTGCTGTTATAGCATTGATGGCCATTATTGCTCCAGAGGCTAGAGCACCTCTAAGAACTATACCTTTTGGAATGCTCAGTCCCAAAGGGGACAGATAGAACAGTCCCTCAGAGACCCAGGGGACATCGCCAAGGACAGGGCAGAAAGACTGTAAGAGCTGAGGAGAGAACCTGTAGCACAAAGACGTCTTCTAGACGTGACACGGCTGTAGGACTTGTTGATTGGATCCATTGACATTTCGTCATGGATGGGGGTGGAACCTACAAGTTCCCACTGCTCCTAGGAGGGAGGTGTCACCACCTTCAGTGGGTGGCCACAGATAACTTGCCCTTGCTCCACGGGGTAATTTCTCGCCCGCACTTGGGCTGGTAACTCTAGTTAAACTCAATGGACCATAATGGAGAGAAGACACAGCAGCCTGAGGGGGCCTTGTTGTGAATAAGGGAGCCAGTGGGGAAGGGAACTAACTGTTTTCACTATATAAATGTAAGAAGCAGTCGGCAGAAAGCACAGGGAAAACTTGTACACAGACATTCATAGCAACATGAGTCAAAATCAACAGGTGGAAACTCCCAAACATGCATCCGAGATGGATGGATTAGGTACAGTGTGGTTTGTCCGTGCTGTGGAATATTATTTGGTCGTAAAAAAGGGACTTTCTACTGATTCTTACACAAGATGAATTAAACTTGGAAATCTTACGCTAAGGGAAAACTAGGAAGAAAGCAAGAAACAACATAGTGTATATTTATAAGAAAGATCCACCGTACCAGGAAGGTCTCTGGACACAGAAAATAGTGTTGGTTGCTTAGGGCTATGAGCATAGGGCAGTTCTGGGGAGTACTTGCTCATGAACAGCTTATTTTCCTATGTAGCCCAGGCTGGCCCAGAACTCACAACTTTCCTGTCTCCACTTCCCCATTTGAGGATTTGAGGTGTGCACTACCGTGCCTGTCTGACTTTGGAAGCGAAGGCAATGCAGGTTATCGGAGGGGGCACAGACAGGAAGAACACACCCAATGGCTTGAGAGAAAGCCCACAGATCTTTATTTCCTGGTTGGAAAAAAATCTAGGCTGTTGACTGAATCAGTGGGTGTCTGGGGTGTCTGGTTTCCTGCTGAATGTGGCCAGGCAGGCTCCCTTGATTTGCCCTCTAATCTCACTGGCGAATGTGGGCCAGGTCAGAAGTCAATGCTTGTCATGATTTGCATAAGAAATGCCCCGAGTAGGCTCATGTATTTGAACACTTGGTCCCCAGTTGGTGGGGTCTCTAGAAATCCCTTCATGGTGGACTACACCATGTATGATGGAATAAACCCTCCCCTCTTCCAGTTGCTTTTGGTCAACCTTTATCACAACAGAGAAGTAGACTGGGGCAGCCTCGGAGAAGACCCAGGATGCAAACAGAGCCTTGGGACACAGGCAATGGTCTCTCCATCTCGCCGTATACAGGAGGGATCATTAAAATGAACTGGAGCAACCAGAGGGCTCAGGCAAAGGGGTGGGAACTGTGCCAGGAAGTAGTGGGAACTGGGGTTGTGCCGGATGTTAATTGAATGCAGCTGGTGAAAGGAAGCCACCCATGGCTTCAAGATAGAGGAAAAGCTGTGTTCAGAACTGTCACCCCCTGTGGTAGCATCCCCTGGCTTGCCCTACCTGTAAATCATTGAGCATGTGAGGAGTCTAAGGGTTTCCTGAGTTTGTCAGCCAGTTTCCCATCACTGTAACAAAATACCTGAGGTGACTGAGTTATCAAGAGAGAAGGTTTACTCAGGCCCACAGATGTGACTGCATTGCTTTGGAGCTGAGATGTGGGGCTCAGCAAAGATGCTTTCCTTATGATGACCAGGAAGCAAAAGAGGAAGACTCTGGGGTCCCAACATCCTCTTCAAGGTATGCCTCCGATGGCCGGCAGATTTTCCAGGAAGCCCCAGCACTTAAAGGCTCTACCATCTTTACTCTACTAGCACACTAGAGTAAAACAAACAAATGTTCAGTCTTTGGGGGTTACATCAAAGTCACAGCCCTGCAGCTGCCAAAGGGACCGACGCTAAAGCCATCTAAGCACTGTTTACTGAGTACGACACAGCTCTTGTGTTCCACTAATGAGCGTGTGCCCCTCACACGCAGATGCCATGTGACCGAGTCCCAAAGTCAGAGACTGGCTTGGGTGAGCATTTTTATTTTGAGGGTTGCAGGTCTCTCCTGTAGAACAGATCCCATAAATGTGCCCAAAGACCTTAGTGTGCAACCTTCCACCCTTCAGTACAGAACCGCACCCATTACTCCACCTCCGAGTCTTTTCTCCTTTGCCGAGTGCAGACACACACACACACACACACACACACACACACACACACACACTTACTTGGTATCAAAGTGGTTTGGGGGGTTGTGGGAGATGGAGAGATGTCTCAGTGGTTAAGAGCAATCATTCCCTGCCAGAGAGAACCCAGGCTCCATTCCCAGCTCCACATGGCAGATCCCAACCCTCTTGAACTCCAGTTCCGGGGAAACATCTCATGCCTTCGTCTGGCCTCCGTGGGTACTGCACACGCATGGCGCACAGACGTACATGCAGGCAAACATCCATACACATAAGAATAATAAAGAAAATGCTCAACATTTTGAAAGTTTTTAAATGAAAAAGCTAAGCAATTGTCAAAATCCATCTGGAATTCCTGTGCTTAAGAGGCAGACAGGGGGGTGGGGCTAGAGAGATGATGGCTCAGTGATTAAGAGCACTGACTGCTCTTCCAGAGGTCCTGAGTTCAAATCCCAGCAACCACATGATGGCTCACAACCATCTAGAATGAGGTCTAATGCCCTCTTCTGGCATGCAGGTATATATTTAGGCAGAGAACACTATGTGCCCAGTAAATCAATCAATCAATCAATCTTTAACAAGAAAAAAGAGGCAGACAGGGGTTCCCAGAGTGTACTGTCCAGCTAGTGAGCTCTGGCTTCAAGTGAAAGCCCCTGCCTCAATACATGAGGTGGAGAGAGATGGAGGAAGCCACCAGACATAACTGTGAGCCACCAGTGTGCCCACACACAGTGCTTTAGAGTTCCCATTTCCAGATTAGGGTTGCTCCTGTGGTCCAGCTAGACGTGTGGACACACAGACAGTTAACTGACAAACATCATCTAGTACATATGTACTATTCCGTATAATTTGACAGGACAAGATGGTACAAGTCTCTTTTCTTTTCTGTTATATGTGTGTTGTGGGGGGTGAGGGTGAGGGCCAGGTTTTCTCTGTGTAGCCCTGGCTCTTCTGGAGCTCGTTCTGTAGACCAGCTAGCCTCAAATTTAGAGATCTGCCTGCCTCTGCCTCCCATGTGCTGGGATCAAAGCTACCACTGCCCAGCTTTTTGTTTCTTTCCTATCTACCTTTCGGTCTCCGAAGCCCAGCACTGTGCTAAATTCCACGTCTGCTCACACCAGTGAGCACGGGCACATCAGCTGCTAGCGGCTTGATGAGTTTGAAGGAGTCAGATGGCGACAGCGCTCCTGATGCAGGGGGTTCAGAAGAAAGCTGTTTGGGACGGCATCCTCAAAGATGAAAGATCGCTCTAGTGGATTCTCATTTTGGTCTCCACCTGAGATTTTCATGCTGGAGGCTGAGGAGAGCTAATGGGACTGATAGACCTCTGGGAAAGGTGGCTCCCCTTGGCCCAGCCCATGCTAGCAATCATTAGACGGCCACACAATCTGCTAGAGAATAAACCGTTCTAGCTCCCACCATTGCCAAGGCCAACCACTGACATTCAGGAGGGCTCCATCAACCTAGAATCAAGCCCAGATGAACTGGGCACTCCTTTCTCTCTTTGATAACATTCCTTCCTCTCTTTGATACATTCCTTTCTCTCTTTGATACATTCCTTCTCTGATACATTCTTTTCTCTCTTTGATACATTCCTCTCTTTGATACATTCCTTTCTCTCCTTTCTCCTCTGCTGAGGCTAACCTCAGCCTCCTTCCTGCCTCAAGCAATCCTCCTGCCTCACACTCCTGAGCTTATGCTACTCCAGCTGTGTGTCACCAGGCCCAACCTGGACAGGCCCTTCACAAAGCAGACTAATGGATACGAAGATGATTGCGCCCATATGTGCCGCTTGTTATAACATGGCCATGCTTTGACGAGACGTCACCTCTAAGAACTATGCCTTTTGCTTGGAAGGAGTCCAAACAAAACTGTTCGCTGCGAGCTGGTTTCCAGGGTTACAAAGTGGGGAAAGGTGGACGTCCATGAAGGAGGTGACTAGCTCAGTCAGTGGTGCTTCGTACAGACAAAGGAATGGCTTGCAGCCATAATAAAAGGGTGATGCCTATCTTCCAGTGTTCGCAGGGTGAGATCTCAGTGGATGAGCTCAGGTGCTTAAAGTAGGATCTGCACAGGTGTGCGTGGGCCTGGAAGGAGGACTGCCAGGGAGGAGGAACCTTCAGGTTGAGGGAGGACTGCCAGGGAGGCCCTCACAGGTATGCACTGAAATCCATTGAGCCCCTTCGAGTGAGCCAGGATGAGCTGCAGTCTATGGATGGGTCAGTAACCCATACCAGGGGGTCTTACTGCCATGTGGGCACAGAGACTCAGTGTTGCTAGGACTTTCTATAATTTCAAGAAAAACTGGAAATACAGGCTTCCGGTCAGAGAGTGCCTGCCTTGTAAGTGTTTCAGTGAAATCCTAAATAAAGTAGGCCAGAGGCCGCATTCCACATGGGGGTCATCGGTACCTACCCATGCTTAGGAACAGCTAGGTGGCTTTTAATTTTACCACTGTGGGTTTTCTCTGGGCCTCAGTTTCCCCATCTTCAAAGTATAGGAGATGGGTTGAATGATATCTATTGTCCTAATATCAGGTCTGGATGTTTTTAGAATACTAGTATTTGGGTGGGTCACAGATCTTTTGGGAACAGATCACAACCAGTGCTGGTGTCACTGGGACCCCAGTTGACAGAGGAGCAGTGGGGCCTGGAAGGTAAATGGACATGCTTAAAGTCACACTACTGGTAAATGACAGGTGGGGACTTGAAGTTAGCCTGACTCCAGAATTCATGTCACCTAGATGCTCCCCCTTGAACATGAAATATGGGTGGCTATTCTTTCCCTTTTTATGTATATGAGAACTCTGTCTTCATGCACAGCAGAAGAGGGCACCAGATCCCATTACAGATGGTTGTGAGCCACCATGTGGTTGCTGGATTTGAACTCAGGACCTCTGGAAGAGCAGCCAGTGCTCTTAACCACTGAGCCATCTCTCCAGCCATGGGTGAATATTCATTCCAGAATATTCCCATGTGGGTGAATATTCATTCCCAAATGCCCGTGAATATTCTTTATGGTGAAATCAGAATTGAGAAATAAGTCCCATGCTTTACAACAGGTGGTGTTTCTTTCGTTTCGTTGTTATTGCTGTTGGTAGTAGTGGTGGTGGTGTGTGTATTAATGTGGGTTTTGTGTGCATGTGAGGTCTGAGGGGTAATGTTGGATGTCTTCAATTCCTCTCCACCTTAGTTTTTTGAGACAAGATCTCGGGGAACCTCAGCAAGCTGTCACCTTGCCTGGGTGGTCAGAAACTTCAGGGGTCTGCCTGCCTCTGCCTCCCCAGCTCTGGGATTCCAGGCATTTGTGCAAAGCCTGACTTTTGCATGGGACCTCAGAATCCAAACCTCGGTCCTTTTGCTTATCTGGCAAACTCTTTATTCACTGAGCTGGATCCCCAGCCTCTACAGGTTGTATTTTACATCTGGGCTGGCTTTCAGAATGGCAGTTCTGGAATCCATTCCATTGTGCTCAACAAGCCCACTAACAGCCATTTCCCCATCGCTAATATCCTACGTGGGTCAAGTCCCCAGTACTAGAACTAACATGATAGATATTACTCATGGCCTTAGGGTCAGATAGGCTGGGAAACTCTCCAAGGTTTTAGGGACACAGCCCTGACTCGGGGTTATGTGCCCTCCCCCACTGGCTAGAGGTATAGACCATGAAGAACATCCCAGAGAAAGATAGGCATTGGGAGTCAAAGGCAGGCAGGTATCTAGGAGCTCGGAGCCTGCATGGTCTACATAGAGAGCTCCAGACTAGCCAGGGCTACACAGTGAGGCCCTGACTCCAGAGATTCCATAGGAATGGGAATGAGAGTGGGTGAGACACAGGAGTGACTGGCAGTGTGAGGCTAGATTCTAGACACACACTCATGGTAGAGACTCAGAGAGTGCTTCTGGATTCTTCCATGAGTTTATGTTTTCTAGCCGGTCTGTGTGATCGCACATGCTGACAGGTGCTTCTGTACCAGAGTTCCACGTATGGCCGTTTTTAATCAGCATCTGCTCAGAGCAGGGCGTCCTTCAGCACAGCGCAAACACCTGGACAGGGGAAGGCAAATGATAAAAGAGCCAAAGGAGGGGGCTGGAGAGATGGCTCAGCGGTTAAGAGCACAGATCTGCTCTTCCTGAGGTCCTGAGTTCAATTCCCAGCAACCACATGGTGGCTCACAACCATCTGTAATGAGATCCGGTGCCCTCTTCTGGTGTGACTGAAGACAGCTACAGTGTACTCATATATAATAAATAAATAAATCTTAAAAAAAAAAAAAAAGCCAAAGGAAAACAGCACAGACCAACCCTGGAGTGTCAAAGGGAACCACAAGGATGGGCCAGCGAAATGGCTCAGTGGGTGAAGGTGCTTGCCACCAAGCTTGAAGACCCGAGTTTGATCCCACGGAGCCCCATGGTGAAAGGAGAGACCTGTCTCCAGCAGGTTGATCTCTACCCTCCACACCTGGGGTGTAGACACCCACACAGACAAAACACACGCAAACACATACATACACACTCGTATACATACATATGTACATACATACATACATACATACACAGACACATGTATAATACATGCACACCGAGACACAATATATACACATACAAACTAAATATAATCATTTTTTTATTTTTGATTTCTTGAGACAGGGTCTCACTAGGTAGCCCTGGCTGTCCTGGAACTCACTTTGTAGACCAGGCTGGCCTCGAACTCACAGAGATCTGCCTGCCTCCACCTCCCGAGTGCTGGGATTAAAGGCATGGGCTGAACATGCCCCGCATTTTTTTTGTTGTTGGTGTTCACTTTGGGTTTTGAAAAAATAACTTTAAAGAAAAAGAAAAATACTGTAAATATGAAGAAGTCTGTGCTGTCGACATTAACCCTTTGTATCTGCAGCTTCTCCAATGGCAGGTTCTTGTGCCAGTGTATTGAAAATACCCAGGGGAACAATGGGCACCAGCACCCAACACGGGCAGGGGTTTTCGTTGTGTTTCCCTGAACACCCCCATCTGCGCACGGAGACTCTAAGTATCCTCTCAATGACTTAAGCACACGGGAGAGATCCATGGTGATGTGTGAATGCCACACTGGTTTGTGTAAGGTTCTTAAGCCTATCCGCCTATTGATATCCCAGGGTTCCTGCAACAGGCCTTGGCCCATAGAGGGACAAATGCATTTGAGCTGCAATGATCAGCACTGTAATTCTAGGACTACAGTACGAGAGGCAGGAGGATCAGAAGCTGAAGGTCTTCCTTCACTTAAGGCATTTGGGGCCAGCTGGGCCTATAGGAGGCTTGGCCACCCCCCCCCCAACACACACAAATAAGCTTTAAAAGAATTGGGTTTTGTGCTTAAGATTGAGCCCAGGGATTGCATAGGCTAAGAACATGTGAAGCCTGGAGCTAGCTACCCAGCCTGATGTGTTGGTAAAAGCAAAAAGCAAGTGCTGGAGATGTCTAAGATACTCAGGGCCCAGGCTGCTCTTGCAGAGGACCTGGCTTCGGTTCCCAGCGCCCACACTGGTCTCTTCTGGTCTCTTTATGTACTGATGTATGGGGTGCCCAGACAAACAGGCAGGCAAACACACATAACACATAAAATATATATATATATATATATGTATATATATATATATATATATATATATTAAGCGCACTGCCTGCAGGAGCCACCCTCTCATAGGACGTGCTCACACTGTCTACAAGATGCTATTTGTCTAGTAAAACACACATTATCTGGGTCTCTGAGAACCATCTCTGCTTAGAACAGCTGCAGGGGAATGGGCTTATTTGGGCTTTTGGTAACCTAGGCTGGATTGGGACTGCTCTTAACTCAAGTGACTCTCAGAGCCGGGTCAGAAAAAAACCAAAGCAGCTTCCTCCTGGCTCCCTGCTCACTTCTTTGAATCTGAGTGGGGCTGGAGAGATGGCTCAGTGGTTAGAGCACTGTCTGCTCTTCCAGAGGTCCTGAGTTCAAATCCCAGCAACCACATGGTGGCTCACAAACTGTCTGCATTGAGATCCGATGCAGGCAGAAAGCTGTATGTTCTGGTATAATAATAATACATGTTAATAATAAGGCAGAAAATTATAATAATTATATTATATATTATTATTATAATTATTATTATTATTATTATTATTATTATTATTATTATTATTATTATTATTTCCAGTCACCAGTTTCCATGTCAGGATCTTATGCTAAGTCTGCCATGTTGTGAGGGAGCCCAGGCTTCAGGAGAAGGCTCT
The DNA here is from genome assembly GCF_011064425.1 of Rattus rattus. Classification (NCBI taxonomy): domain Eukaryota; kingdom Metazoa; phylum Chordata; class Mammalia; order Rodentia; family Muridae; genus Rattus; species Rattus rattus. Next base: position 35,652,264 of record NC_046169.1, read on the forward strand.
GACTGACAGCTCCAGTTCTTGCCCAGCCTCAAGATTCCCTCATTGCAACCCAGCCACTCCACAGCAGGAATACTGCATCTCTGACTGTGCCCTGACCGGGTTCCCACCCCCCACCTCCCCGAATGCACAGCCTAATGAAATAAGCATGGGAGTGATTCATTACATAGCCAGATAAGCCTCTTCGCTCTTGCCTGCCTGTTCCCAGTAAAATATCTCCCAGGGGCTGAGGAATGGCTCAGGCACTAAAGCGATCGATCGCTGTTCAGTCATGAGGACCCCGACTTCAGATCCTCAGCACCGGAGTCAAGAGTTGGGCGCCAGGGTGTGCACCTGTAACCCCAGGACTGGGGAAGGCAGAGGCAGGTGGAGCTCTGTAGCCAGCCAGCATAGCCCATCGGTGAGCTCCAGGTTCCTTGAGAAAGCCTGGCTTTAAAAATGAAGTGGGAGAATGATCAAGGACTCCCATGCTGACCTGGATCCTCTATACCTGCACTTGTGTGGACACACACACACACACACACACACACACACACTGTGTGTACACACAAACTCTTTAATACTGTGCCTAGCACACAGTAGGCAGGCATCAATGGTTAGTCCAAGGTTAGGGTAGAACAGTTGGGTCGCACCGCTGAGCCTATGGTTTCCCTCCCCAGCACCATAGAACACTCCTGCCGTCGACAGGAATAGTAGCAGAAAATAAGAGAAAGAGGGAAAAAAACAACCAGTGATGGATTTCTCTCCCCAGTGCATAGCTTTGCAGCAGGGACCAGCAAGTCACCAGGGGCTGAGCAGCTCTGCTTCATACAAACATTAGTGGTGCGCAGTGGGGAACAGAAGCTAGGTCCCTTCCTGCCTCTAAGGTACACCAAAACCTAGAAATGGATGGCTGGATCCCCTTGGCTGCATCTGGGGCATATTTAAGTATCCAGTGAAGCCGTTTCTGCTTCCATGGGTAACTCTGGCACTCGTGCACTTGTGGCGTGCACTGGGCATGAGAATGACTCAAAGACAAGGATACCATGTGACCAGAAAGCTGGGCCTCTGGCACATCCCGGCCCCTTCCCCGGGGTTCACCCTTAACAGCTGTCCTCCTGCAGCGACTGTCTCCCTCCCCTGCCAAGCTGGAGCCCGGGCTTTGGTGAGCCCAACACAATCTTGGCGAGTGCCGAGAGGGCAGCCGGCCTGATGCGCCTCCAGATTTAACCATTTAATCCCCAGACCGACCAGCCTGCCATTAATCCTTTAAGGTTTCCCTATTATCTGTTACCTCCCTAGTCACTGACCACTGCTGGTGCAAGAGCCCGCCGCTCTTCCCAGGTTCCCCTCTCTCAAAGACAGATCCCAGGGCCCGTTCTCCCTCCTTCCCCTCCTCCTCTCGTTGCAGGCAGCTCCCAGCTCCCTCCCTCCCCACTCCCCACACAGCCTCTTTTGTTTCTCTCCGGTGTCTTTGGGCAGTGACTAAGGTTACCTCACGCCCATCCTCCCCCTGGCCTCCCCAGCCATCGAGGTGCAGAACGTACTGCGCACCCTCCCACTCCCACCCCCGCCCCACTACCTGACCAGGTGTCGCCCTCCTTCAGCCCCCTCTGCCCCAAGCCAAGGCAAGAGGTGGCTAGCCCATCAAAGCTCGAAGCACCAGCTCCACCTCATACTTTGCAAAGACTCAGATCGATGCTCTCTCTGCCTCAGTTTCCCATTTTTGAAGTGATAAGAATGATCCTAGCCATTTCGAGTGGACTGAATTAAGAGCTAAGGGCAAGCACTGGCCTTAGCACCCCTCCCCCCAGCCACGCACCTCCCCCCAGCCACGCACCCTGGAAGGTTCTCCTTTATGGCCAGGTTGAGCGCAGCTCTTACCGACCCACAAAGGACAGGTACCCAAGTCTGGTGCTAGGGTTGGAACCCAGGACATCCTACAAGCTGAGCAAACCCTTTAGCATTGAACTACACTCCCAGCCCTTCTGGTTTCTAAACCTACCTCATACGTATGCAAATTCAGATACGTTAATCCAGGTGTGCCCACGGAGACCAGAGGTGGAGGTCAGACACCTCTTTCTTTCTTTCTTTCTTTCTTTCTTTCTTTCTTTCTTTCTTTCTTTCTTTCTTTCTTTCTTTCTTTAAATTTCTAGAGTCCCTCCCCACCTCCCAGGTCATTTTAACTCAGCCAGCTGGCCAGGGAGTGTCAGGGTCACCCTCCCTCTAGAGCATGGTGTGTGTGTGTGTGTGTGTGTGTGTGTGTGTGTGTGTGTGTGTGTGTGTGTGTATGTGTGTTACAGCCTTGGGTCACCCCACTGGACAAAGATACAGGGGATCCAAACTCCAAGTCCTCACGAGCCTGCACAGCAAACACTTTACCCACTGTCTTAAACTGACTTCCCCAGAGGGCTTGGGGCAGGAGGATGGCTCAGGAGGCACAGACATCACCACCACCGTGCCTGACCACTTAAGCTTGATCTCTCGGGAGATGCTCCGAGGAGGAGAGAATCCACTCATGCAAGCTGTCCCTGGGCCTTTGCACTTGTGCCAAGGCCCTTGCGTGCCCACACACAATAAACAAACAAGCAAGCAAGCAGTTTGTCAAAAGAATGGTGCCAAAATGGTGTCAAAAGAATCACTCCAATGACCACGGTAGACTATGGCCAAAGGTGGAAAAAGACCCAGCTGTTAAATGCTCAGTAGTGGTCATGGTAGCTCAGATCCGCAACAGCATTATTATTATTATTATTATTATTATTATTATTATTATTATTATTTTGATGCCATGATCTATTACCAAGCCACACAGGAGCCCCAGCCCTTACAGTCACCCCAGAACAGTAAGGATTGTTCATTCAACCCTCCTAAAATTACCTGTGCCATCAGCTCACTGCTATTGTCCCCATTTCAAGTATGGAAAAACTGAGCCTTGTGGCTTTGTTTCTTTTGTCCCTTTTATTGGTAACTTTGTGGAACAAATGTTACTGGCTCACAGCTGGGGCTCGGAACAGGTTTGTTGGGCCCACTAACACTGGTTAAAGCTAACCTCCTGAAAGATGTCCCCCAGCCCAACACCCTCCCGGAGACACACAAAGTAGAACGGAGCATTCTCCATCCCCTCCAATGCTGAGGTAAGGGGAGAGCATCCCACATCCAGAACCCAGAATTCATCTTCTTAGCGGGCTTTCCTGGCTATAGCCAAGTAGGGCAGACTGGGAAATGATGGGTGTGGTCATCTTGTCACAGGATGAGGTAGAGAGCCCAAGCCAGGGTGGGAGAACACTGACATGGGCTTGAGGGGTGCAAGGGACCGTCTGGAGGAAAGCGCTCGCACTTTCAGGGGTCCGGAACACCAGAGAAGTGAGAACCCTGATGGGTGTGGCAGTTAGAGGGGAAGGGGATGCTTATGCAGGAGAAGCCTGGAAGTTGCTGGGGGCAAGAGTCAGGGCACAGCCTGGAGCTACCTCTGGGACAGACACCAGAGCTAGTATAAAAAGTTAATTCTAAGGCTAAAGTTATCGGCTGTCTCTTCCGCACCCCACATCCATACAGCAACCCCGGGCTCCATTTTCTGAACTTCGAACTTCTCACCCTTGTCAAGGCGCAAAGTGGAACACCAGGTCCGTCTGGACCAGAGTCTCTTTTCCCGGGTTCCCTGAGCACCCAAACTCCTGACAGGTATGCACACCTGTACAAACTCTCGCCCTCCCCCCCCTCCGAGTCTCAGCCTCCTGGGTGGAACAACACTAACAGAGAATCTCTGCCATCTGGCCTGTACTCTAAGACTCCAGGGTTAGCACCCCTCCCCACCCCCCACCCCCGCTTCTATTAGATTTCCTTTCCTCCCCATTTACTTCCGCACCCTTCCATTTCTCCCCCTCCCCATGTCCCCTCTCCTCAGTTTCCCCTTTCCTCTCTCGCCCTCTTTCTGCCTCCTCCAAATGCCCACATTTAGGGCGTCAAATCTGTGGCACCCTCCAAAATATTGGTCTCACCCCCGGGATTCCGCAGCAGCGGTACTTTTGAAAAGAAGAGCGGAGAGGAGGCGCGAATGGGACCTCCCTGGGCGCAGGGCGCACGGAAGCGACAGTTCTCTTCGCCAGAGCCCGGGCTGCGCGGGCCCACGCGACATCTGTCGCCCGCGCTCCCGGCTCACACCCCGTTCACCCCCGCAGCTCTCCGGGCGCTGCCACCCCCCACGCTCCGGCTGCCGCCTCTCCCTGCGGCGCCGCGCCAGCTTCCTAAGGTGTCTGCGCGACCGCGGGGCTAGGCTGGCTGGAATCAGCGCGATATCTCAGGGTCTCTGGCTACCCCACCTGTGATCTTCTTATCTCGCCCCACTCTCGGAAGGTAGTCTAGTCCCGCGCCCCCCCCCTCCGTTTCTCTGAAGCCTCTCCACTCAAGAACCTAGAAAGGTGATCCCGACACTTCTTACCCCCATCCCCCACCCCCAAACGCCTAGCAGGGTACCTGACACACAGAGGGTGCTCACAGGTCGCCCTACCGAAGACCAAAGCCCAAAGACCCACCTACAGGCTCCGGACACATCAAACGCTAGGTGCCCGGGACCCTGTGTCTGTCCGGAGCACACAGCAGGCGCCCATACCTTACACCACGGCTAGGGAGGTGACAGGAGGCCAAGCTGTAAACCGCGACACCTCGTGGTAAATGAAGCAACAAAATTACCCGGGAGATGGGACCCTGAAGCGCGCCTGCCTTGGGGAGAGGACCAGGACCTAGCCATGAGAAACTTCCACGGGAGCGGGGGTGGGAGGAGTGAGGGTCGTAGAAAATAGGGGTCACAAATTGCAGTCCCCTGAGGAGAAGGGAGTTGACAGTGAGATGTGGAGACCTGGTCAGTTTGGAATGCCAGGCGGCTTGGAAAGGGTTGAGGACTGGAGAAGCCGTGGTGCATAATTAGGGGAGGCTCTTAGTTCGGACTGGTGAGGTCCTTCTGAGTGTGTTTACTGGGGTTCGATTGTAGTGGCTTATGTCCTTCTAAAGCCACTGTAGAGGAAAGAGGGGGATAGAGAAGAAGGGGGAGAGAGGGGAGAGAGAGAGAGGAGAGAGAGAGAGAGAGAGAGAGAGAGAAGAGAGAGGGGGCAGAGAGAGACAGGAGAGAGAGGGGGGGAGAGAAGAGAGAGGGGGAGCGGGAGACAGATAGACACAGAGAGAAGACAGAAAAGACAGAGAGGAGAGGGAGAGGGAGAAGGAGAAGAGTATGGAGAAGGAAGGGGAGGGAGAAGACGTGAGGGGCAGCTGGAGAGAAGAGAGACAGCAGACTGTAGAAAGTGAAAACAGGAGAAAGTGGGAAGGTACAGCAGAGCTAGACAAGGAGAGGCATGGGGAACTGGCGTGTGAACCAGAGGATGAGGAGAGGGGGTGCGAGAAAGAAGAAAGTGAAAACAGTGAAGAGATAAGAGAGTGAGGGAGACAAGAGAGGGGAGGGGAGAATGGGGAGGGGGGAAAGGGTGAGGGGAGTGAAGAAAGAGTGAAGGCGGAACAGAGAGGGAAGAGTGGGAGGGAAGAGGGGGGAAAGAGGGAAGGAAAGAGGGAGAGAGGAGAGGGAGAGGAGGAGAGGAGAGATAGAAAGTAGAGGAGATAAAGGAGGGGGAAGAGAGAAGGAGAGAAGAGAGGAGGGGAACAGAAGGAGGGGAGAGAGGGAGGAGAGGGAGAAGAGAGAGGAAGGAGCGAAGAAGAGGGAGAGAGGAGAGGGAATAAAGGGAGAAGAGAGGTGAATAAAGGAGAGAGGAAAAGAGAGAACGAGGGAGAGAATGAAGAAGAGAGGAAAAGGAGGAGAGAGAGAGAGAGAGAGAGAGAGAGAGAGAGAGAGAGAGAGAGAGAGAGAGAGAGAGAGAGAGGCGGAGCAGATACTCAGGTTCTGGACCGAGAGGGGCAGAGGGCAAGCGAGGAGGAGGAGACCGGGTCCGCAGCTCCTCGCCGAGGAGCCCTGGCTCCGCTCCCTCTGTTGCTCTCCCTGCCCGCTCGTCCGCGTACCTGTTGCTCGGTCCGGGCTGGGTCTCGGCCCGGTCCCCCCCACCAAGAAGGCCCCCGCGCGCCGCCTACGCGCTCCGCCTGCCGAGCAGCCAGGCCGCCAGCGCCGCCACCTGCGCGGCCGCGCACAGCCAGGGCCAGCCGGCGCGGAGCGCAGGCAGCAGCGCGGGGGCAGCGGGTCCGGGGCCGCGCGCGACGCCTCATGGCGCGTCGGTGCAGCTCGTCGCCCAGCGCCTGCAGCCGCAGCGCGGTCACCTGCGCCGCCGCCCAGCGCAGCCCGGGGCGAGCGTCGCCGCAACGCACACGGCCGGGGCCCGCGGCCGCGATGCCGGGACACGGGCACATGGCGTGCGGAGGAGCCTCCCTGGACCCCAAGTTTCGCTCTGCGCCGCGCGTTTGTTGTGCTGACGGCGCTATTATTAATTAAAGTGTCACATGGTGGAGGGGGCGGGGAGGGCGCGGGGAGGGGGTTACATCATCCGGCCCGGGGGGTGGGGAGTGTGTGCAGGAGAAAAAGCCGAGAGGTAACTTTTAACCCTCGAGACGCCGGCAGGGCGGGGACAGGCGGGGATGCGGGGCTTCGAGGACGCTGGCCCAGGGCGTCCGCTGTCTCATTTCCAGGGCTGCGGGAGGCTCCAGATCGGACGTAGCTTGGAAAGCCAGCTCGGTGCACACTGTGGATGGAGCTCCAGGAGAATTCGGCTGTTATAAGAAAAGATCCCCGGGTTGTTGTGAGGCTTGGGTGGTGGGAGGCAGGGGGATTCAAGCCGACTTGACCGGTTTCCGGGCAGAATCCGCACCTGTCAGCTTTCGGGTCGGTGCATACATTCCTGACACGAGTTCACACCCCCTTCTGGTGACCTGACCTAAGCGCACCCGGGGTGAGAACCTGAACCCTGAAATGAAGGCGGGGGGTGGGGTGGAGGGTGGGGGCAGCGTAGGGATTGGGACTGGAGGGGTTGGACTCCAACTTGGGCGAGTCGCCTTTGCCCTCAAGACACCTCCCAGCCCTAACCATGAACATGGTTTTAGAGAGAAATTCTTGCTGCCCGCTCGCTTTGTGAGTTTTATCTTTCCTAACGGGGTCATGTTTTGCTGGAGACTCTGTTAGGCGCTGGCTTGGTGCCCAGTGAGGTTACCTAACCCAAAGGAAGACCAATCTAGTTCCACTCCAGCTCCAGCCTGGGAAGTCCTCTGGGGGAAGGTACCGACCAGCAAGAGGGAGCTTCTGGGACTTCTTAAGGGTGCTAGACCAACCCTCCACGTCAAGGCCACTGAAATTTGGGCAGCTCTAGGATTGGGACTTGGAGGAGAAGGGGCCCATGAGGAAGCTTCCTTGGCCCCTTCAGACCTGCAGAATATTGGTTGTTAAGGCCTGGTGAGGTCTCTGGTCCCTTGGAAAAGGTTCTTCATGACCATGAACTTGGTGGAGTAGCACCCAGCAGTAATCCTGCAGTCCCAGGACTACAGAAGCAGAGGCAGGGGGAATCATAAGTTCAAAGACAACCGGGTCCATATAACGGTTTCAGGCCAGCCAGGGTTACAGAGAGAATCTTATATTTAAAGGGTCGAAAGGATGACTCTGTGGGTAAGGGTGATTGCAACCAAGCCTGATGACTTAATTCCAGCCCTGTGAATCCGTGTGATCCAATCCATGTGATCCAAGGACGGAACTGATACCCACAGGCTGTCCTCTGACCTCCACGTGCATACTAACCTATGTGTATGCACTTGCACAAAATAGACAGATAATAGATAGATAGATAGATAGATAGATAGATAGATAGATAGATAGATACATAGATGATAAAGATAGGGAGATAGATAGATGGATAGATAAATAGATAGATAGATAGATAGATAGATAGATAGATAGATAGATAGATAGATAGATAGATAGATGATAGAGATAGGGAGATAGATAGATAGATAGATAGATAGATAGATAGATGATAGAGATAGATAGATAGATGATAGAGATAGAGAGATAGATAGATAGATAGATAGATAGATAGATAGATAGATAGATAGATAGATAGATAGATAGATAGATAGATGGATAGATGATAGAGATAGGGAGATAGATGGATGGATGGATAGATAGATAGATAAATAGATAATAGATGCTAGCTAGCTAGATGGATAGACAGACAGACAGATGTGTTTAAAAAGAAAACAAAAGACAAAAAGCTATGAACTCACCCTTTTCAGTTTTGTGATGCTATTGTTACTTCTGTTTTGTTTCAAAAAAAAAAAAATCCTGCATTGTAGTCCAGTCTGCCATTTAACTGGAAACTCCCCTGCCTCATCCTCCTGCACCTTGAAAGACAGACAGGCCTCTGCAGCTTGACCGACTTTCAGCTGCATCAGTGACTGCTGGCCCCCTTGGCAGCTGAAGTGACTGTCAGAGCTCAGCACAGCCTGGCTGTCCCTCGCCTTCACCCAGTCTCAGTCACTGTGCCTTAACTGCCCACCCTACTGAGGACCTTCCATGCCAGCCGCCTGTCAAGGTCGAGGAGGCTTGTCCTGCTTCAGAGAATCTCTTGGTGCCTTGTTTTCAAGATGAGGAAGCCAAGGCCCCCATTCATGAGTCTTCTTGCCCAAGAGAGGGGTTAGTGCAAACCAGAACCTGGCCCTGAACTAGGGCACCCCGTAGCGGGCTCAAAGCTCTAGCTGTGGTTGAACATTGGCCCCTGTATTCTGAAACTGATAATACCTCCCTCCCAGGACTAGGGCCCAGATTAAATGAAAGAACTGCGTGCCAAGCGCCTGGCACGAAGTGGGTTCAAATAAACCTTGGTCCTCTCCGCTTCTGGCCAGAACTCCTTACCCATCTCCCGGGACTCCCCCTCCCTAATCCCAGCCATCCCTTACAGAGGGCAGCTGAACCATTGCCCGGGTGTAGTGGTCCAAGATTGAAGACACAGTGTCTATTTGAAAAGCCCTTTGGATTTAAATTGAGCAACCCCCCCTCCCTTTTAATCTCCACGCTTTTAACGGCTCACTTCATGGACATTAATTTTAATGGGACGATTATTACCCTGTTTGGAAGCCTGCCCCTCGAAACGCTGGGCTCACAAGGTGCCACTGGGTTGTCTCCCAGCAACTTGGATATTTTTGAAGCAGAGAGACCATACAGCTTTGGCTGTGGGGAGGAGAGGAGAGGAGAGAAGAGGGTTATGGGAGAAGAGGGTCAAAAGAAGGCTCCTGTCTCTCTCCATCACTGAATCAGGGTCTCTAAAGTTTGTTCATACCAGTTACCCTGACCCTCTCTGCACTTGGCGAGCTGGACCTTGAAATTTAGCCTTTAAAGTTTTCATTTGTGCTCTCTCTCTCTGTGTGTGTGTGTGTGTGTGTGTGTGTGTGTGTGTGTGTGTGCACATGTGTGACATGGAGTACCTATGGAGGTCAGAGGACAATTTGCAGGCTTAAGTTCTCTCCTCCCACTGTGCGGGTCTCGGGGATTGAACTCCCATTATCGGGCTTGGTGGCAATCACCTTTATCTACTGAGCCCCAAGATGGGCCCTTTTTGAAGTCTCCATTTCTCTAACTGGGAGGTAAACATGACATCTGCATCTACCACACCAGCTCAGGACTCTTATAGGCCACCCCACCCCCACTAGCCCGGAGCCTAGCATGCGGTGTTTATTTAATAAAGGAGCCAGGCCTCATAGTGCATGCTCATCATTTCTGCTACTCAGAGACTGAGGCAGGAGCATTGCCAGGACCTTTTGCACGACAGAGTGAACTGGAAGCTAACTTGGACAGCTCACTGAGGCCCTGTCTCAAGACCAAAGCTAAGCCAAGGGCTGGGGTTACAGTTCAGTGATAAAGAGTACTTGCCTCAAACACAAAGGGCCCTGGGTTTAAAGACCAAAGCCCTCAGAAGAAGGGAGGGTATGTGCAGCCTCCTGTCTGTATTTCTCTCATCAGTCCCTGAGGTATAGCATTGACCAGGGGAAGCAAACCCTTTGGCCAGTAACACAATGCTCTCCCAACGCTTCCATCAAAATTAACTTTGCTAACACAATGCTCTCCCAAGGCTTCCATCAAAATTAACTTTGCTAATACGTTTCAGGCTCTTCTTTGATCCCTAGCACCACACACACAGTGTTAGTTTGAAGCTGACCTGGGCAACATAATAAAAAGGAAGGAAGAAGGGAGAGGAGAGAAAGAGGGAGGGAGGGAAGGAGCAAGGGAGGGAGGGAGAGAAGACAGGAAGCTTTAAGAAGTTATTTCAGCAAGCCCTAGGATTAAAGGCAGTGCATGCCTTTAATCCCAGCTCCTGGGACAGAGGCAGGTGAATCTCGGTGAGTTTGAGGCCAGCCTGGTCTACAGAGGTAGTTCCAGGATAGACAGGGCTACACTGAGAAACCCTGTCTCAAACAAAGCAAAACAAAACAAAACAACAACAACAGCAACAAAGAAAAAGTCACTCCAAAAAATGGCTCATAAAATTCCAAATGAAAATTTTTTCAGAGAAAACATTCCTATCAGTCGCAAGGTAGTGCAGTGCGAACTGCTCCACATGGAGGAAGACAGAAAGTAGAGATTCTAGTCTGAGAAGATTCCTCGCCTGTCCAGCAGGGAGTGTAGCTGGTAAATACTGGTCAAGACAAAGACTGACTAGTTGAATGAATGACCATCTCACTGAGTGAGTGAATGAATGAATGAATGAATGAGTGGCGGACTGACTGGATGACCGACTGGCTGACTCTCTGACTGAGTAATTTGAAATAATAAATGGATGGATGGATGAAGGGATAAAAAAGGAACTTTTAGGGCTCGAGAAATGGCTCAGTGGTTAAGAGCACTGACTGCTCTTCCAGAGGTCCTGAGTTCAAGTTCCAGCAACCACATGGTGGCTCACAACCATCTGTAATGGGATCCAACGCCCTCTTCTGGTGTGTCTGAAGACAGCTACAGTGTACTTATATAGAATAAATAAATTTTAAAAAGGAACTTTTATTGGTCTTTTTCTCTTTTAGCATACGATGTGGGGGCTGGAGAGACGGCTCAGATGTTAAGAACATTGGCTGCTCTTCCAGAGGACCCAGGTTCAGTTCCCAGCACCGGCATCTGACAGCTAAGCATCACCTGTAACTCTGGGTCCAGGGGATCCAGTGTCTTATGGCCTCTGTGAACATCTGCATACATGTGGCATATATTTATGCACACATAAACATATATAATATACAACACACACATACACAGACACATACATATATACACATACACACATGTACATACACATGCATGCACACATACACACATATATATGCATACACATGCATATTCACATACACATACACACATATACATGCATACACACATATACATGCATACACATACATACTCATATAACACAGATACACACATACATACACACAATTTAAAAAGTCTGGAAACACAATGATGAGTGTGGAGATGTTATAAAACATCTATGTATGTATATAACATACATCGGTGTATGTATGTATGTATTTATAAGTACATGTATGTTTGTATGTATACAATGGCCCAGGTCATCCTTTCATTTCTTACAGAAATCGACACTATTTGGGGGCTGGAAAAGGTTGTATAGTTCTTTTCTTTGATTAATACATTTTTTACTCTCTCTGGTGTTTGAGAGTCAGGGAGCGTTTCCTCAGGTGTTTTAACGTGTGCAGCTGTGTGGAGGGACAGCTCTTTGCCTCTTCCACACAGCTGTGTTTCTGGAAGACGTCTGTCAGTGCCAAGTCCAGCTCTGGTGCCAGGAGCCAGCTCACAGGACCCTGCATTCTCCACCCGAAGCTGGGGAGAGCAGGGTGATAGATTTAAGTCAGGGAGCCAGAGGGAGCTGGGTCATGGCCACACTAAATGACAGCTGGGTGCCTTAGCAAATTGCTCCTCTCTCTGGGCCTTGGGTTTCCCATCTACGGATCGGGAATGCCAAGCCTACTGTTGGGATGGCTGTGAGTACTGAATCGGAGAATGTATGCAGGGAGTTAATGATGTGACTGGCGCGAAAAATGACTTGTGGCCTTTGTGGTTGTCTTGGGACTAGTAAGTATCCACTTAAGGAACGAAATAGGGACTGTGACCCAACCCCACTGAGAAAACAAGGAAAGTCAGTCGGTTCTCAGAGATCCTGGATCCTCTGCCTCACAGAGCATCCCCTCCACCTGACAGATGGAAACAGAATGGCTCTTGTCCTTCCTGGGTATCCTGAGAAGACAGGGTAACCCTTCTCCGGGGGGGTCTGGTGCCTTCCCCTGAACACCTTGTTGAAAGTACAGAGCAGGTGAACAGCCACAGCAGGGGAAACACAAAATTAACCAATTACGGCATAAAGCCTAATTCCTTGATTAGAAGTCTCAAGACACAGGGCTGATCCGACTACCCCACCCCATCCCCATGCTGTGAAATTTGCACCTTATTGCCCCTCATTCAGGTAATCATCACCTTCCTGAGGTGACATAGACTCAAGCTGATAAGTGAGGGTGACTGTTATCCAACTGTCCAGGGACTGAACGCAGACCTCTCTGACCTAGATATTCGGTCTAGACCAGTAGGGACAGGAACTAAAGGGCCAATTGGCGTCTAGCAGTCAGTGGCCAAAGCAACGTCGAACACCCCGCTGTGCACAGAGAACAAATCCCATGGCCCCCAGATGTCAACACACTGCATTTGAGACCCACCCACCAGGCAGGCTGCTCAGCTCAGCACGTATTTGGTGCTAGAAGCAGCAGCGTCAATCAGATGACGTTCTATTATTCACTTGACAACCTCAGCAGAAGGGGCCTTGTGTGCCCGTCCAGCCTTTGCCTTGCTTTTATAATAGTTTTATTATAAAACCATTCATTTGTTTTATACAACTGTTCATCCATTTCTGTACAGTGGCTCAGCGTCTCCGTACCGGGGCGGCAGAGTCGAAGCCTTTCGTGGTAGTGCACAGCTCAAGAAGCTGTTAGTTATCTGGCTCTTTCCAGAAAAACGGAAATGTTGTCGACTCCTGGCTCAGAGGAAGGTGGAGTGTGCAGTGCTAAGATCTCTTCAAGGGGTCAGGTCCTACGGACGCCACCCGGCATTCTCTGCGAGCCTGTTTTAATCCTGATGACCCCCTTGGATCAAGATGGTGATACAGAGAGGGAGAGGTGTGAACCGACTCCAGGTACACATCGAAGCTGGCTGTCAGGGCTCGCCGGTGTGAGAGGTTGTTGGACAGAGAGGTTTCTGCCTAAGGCACCTGACTGCTGCCATTGCTTGATGAGACAGGAGAATGTCGGACAAGGTTCCAGAGATCTCTGTTGGTAAGGAGGGTTTGTCTGGAGCAAGGAAAAGTTGGGGCGACTTGGAATTTAAAAGAAGAAAAACTGGGGTTGGGGATTTAGCTCAGTGGTAGAGCGCTGGCCTAGCAAGCGCGAGGCCCTGGGTTCGGTCCCCAGCTCCAAAAAAAAGAAAAGAAGAGGAAGAAGAAGAAGAAGAAGAAGAAGAAGAAGAAGAAGAAGAAGAAGAAGAAGAAGAAGAAGAAGAAGAAGAAGAAGAAGAAGAAGAAGAAGAAAAACCATGTTTCACCTAAGAGTCTGGGCGAACATCACGGTGGGAAGAGTGCCTTAGGACTGGGAGATGGCTCACGAGTAGGAGTGTTCTCTGCACAAACGTGAGGACCAGTGTTTGAGTCTCCAGCACCCACCTAAAAAACAGGGATGTTGAGAAGGCAGAGATGGCTCAGCCGTTACGGGTGCTTGCTGCTCTCCCTCAGGTCCAGACTTCAGTCCGCAGTGCCCTTGCTAAGAGACTCACAGCTACATTTAGTAACCATAGCTCCAAGCATACCAGCATCCTCTTCTTGCCCTTGGGCTCATGTGCATCACGACAGAGACACACACACACACACACACACACACACACACACACACACACAGACACACACACACAGACACACACACAGACACACCACACACACATAAGTAGGCATAAAATTAAAAATATTAATTTTATAAACATCTGGATGTGGGTGCACACGCCTGTAAGACCGGTCCTTTGGGGGGGGGGGAACAGCAGGGTTGAGCCCTGGGGTTTGAGTGATACCTGTCACCACATAGAAAGGTTCTTGTTCCTCTTCAGACCAGTGGGTGACAGTTTTGAGGATTAGGAGACAGAGGAAGGGGTGTGTGTGTGTGTGTGTGTGTGTGTGTGTGTGTGTGTGTGTGTGTGTTGGGGAGGATGATGGATGGATGTTAAGTCATCCGACTAGGGCAGCAGCAGAAACTAGCTGGGGTTCCCAGGAGAGCACGCCAGTATCAACAGTGGGCCCAGAAGACCCTGCTGACAAGGGAGAGGCTGCGGCTCCATTCCAAGAGTTCCCTCTGCGTCAGGGCTCTCGAGAGGAGCCAGACTCAGAGCGCGCTGCGTGTATGCTTCAAAGACGAGTGATCTGGTTGGCTGGTGAGGTGGGGCTAGGACCATTAACAATGCCTGACTGCTCGGTCTGAGAAGCCGGACTCCTCGGCAGCTCCAACCCACTGCTGAAGGCCGCCTGGAAAGTTGCTGGTACGGAGTCTGATGTGAAAGGCTGGAGAAGCTGGGGTCTGACGTGAGCAGGCAGCGGCAGGAGGCCCCTTGGCTCAGAACCACAGAGGGCTTGCTTTCATGGGTGCGTGGCCTTCCTCTATTGTCCAGCCCATTGGAAGAGTGTGTCTCCATTTATGGAAGGCTCCCTCTACCTCAGCCACAGTCTCATGTGTCAGACCTATCTGGAGTCGTCCCCACACCTATGGAGATGTGTTTCAACAGCCTAGGGGACAAACAAAACCTACCATCACTCTGCCTGAGGGGGATACTCTGTCTCCTCTATGTTAAGCACGTCTGGACATTCAGTCCCCAGCCCCACCCCCATCCCCTACCTCCTCAAAAGTTCACCATGTGACTCAGGGCAGCAGTCTGTACTGAAGACCAGAACCATCTGGAGGCCACTGGGGTTGCAGACGCATCTCTGGCCTGAGGCGGCTGCACAGAGCTAGAGCTCAGTGACTTTCTGGATGGGCTGGTTCAGGGCTGAACTCTTAAGCTTGGCTCCAGAGGAGCTGCTTGATGTTCCTAGTCATCCTTCCAGTTCAGCTGGTCTTTAAGGCAGCAAGGCTTGGGGTCTGGTGCTTGTGAACGAAAGTCCAGGCTCCTAAGAAGCCTGCCCAGTGTGGCAGAAGGTGGCCCACATAGCCCGGCATCCACAGAACCCATGGTTGATGATGTCTCTGTCTGCCAAGACTTATGGGTCAGAGTTTGTCTTTCCTCCCTCCCTCCCTCCCTCCTCTCTCCCTCCTCCCTCTCTTCCTCCTCTCCCTCCCTCCTTCTAACTTTCTTCCCTTCCTCCTCCCCCCTCCCCTCTCTTTCCCACCCCCTCCTTTTCTTCCTTCTCCTATTCTTCTTCTCTCTCGACTCTTCCTCTCACTCCGTATTTATACCAAGCTAGGTTCAAACTTGCCATTCTCCTGTCTCAGACCCCTGAACATGACAAATGACAGGTGAGCCCTCACGTCAGGCTTCATTTCATTCTTACTTCGTCACTGGCTGCACACCAGCAAGCCACACGGTTCTGTGCCACGAGGTAACTATGGGACCCAACAAGGACCACAGAGTGACTCCAGCAAGCCCAAGTGTAGCCTCTGTGACAGTTGCTAAGTTGGATACACGGGGATCACTTGAGATGTCTCTGGAGTTGCCTCTTCCTGGTGGCATGCCTTGGAGCTGCTCTGGTTCCTCAAAGGCAAGTGGGTTTTCACGTTCATCGGGAAAGGGCGGGGCATGCATTTGCACCAAGAAGAAACAAGAGCAGAACCACAAAGGTCCTGACCTCCAGGAGCCAATCCGCTGCCCAGGACTGAGCCCTTTCTCCTACTGTGACTAATAAAATCCTCGAAGGAAAGCATTACTTGCTGTAGATACTGCTGCAGCAACCAGCTTTGAGCTCGGGCAAGCTGACAGTCTTTATCGTTTCCTGCAGGGAGGAGTGACCCTTACTCTCTGCCGCAATCTTTACTGTATTGGTATGGGTGCCCATGGCAACCCATTTATTGCCCCACCAGACTGGAATGGGAAAGGAATCTCTGGATAGCTAGCTCTTACCTCACTGTGCTCTTTGGGCATCTTTAAAGCACCTAGTGGGCTGGAGCTCAACCCACACACAGTAGGACCAACTCAAGACATGTTCACTGTGGGAAACTACAATGTACACATGATAAAGAATGCAGACTTGGGGGGTTTGGGGATTTAGCTCAGTGGTAGAGCGCTTGCCTAGGAAGCGCAAGGCCCTGGGTTCGGTCCCCAGCTCCGAAAAAAAGAAAAAAAAAAAAAAAAAGAATGCAGACTTGGATCTGTAATCCTAGCCCTTGAGAGTCTGAGGCAGGGGGATCCCCATGAGTTCAGGGCCACTAGGGCTACAGAGTGAGCCATCGTCTCAGAAATGACAATCACAAAGTCCTAATTCTGTCCTCTTTGAAAAGTCCTTCTGTTGGCATTTGGGTGTATATCCTCTCTCCATCCCTCCTCTCTACCTCCTCCCTCTTCTCTCCCTCCTCCCTCCTCCCTCCCTCTCTCTCCCTCTCTCCCTTCCTTCCTCCCTCCCCTCCTTCCTTTCAACTCACCCCCCCCACCACACACACACACACACACACACACACACACACACACACCATCAACAGCATAATGTCCCAGCACTTAGAAGAAGTAGGCATATTCCCCACCCCTAATCAAAAAATGTTTGCAATTGATAGCTTTTGGGAGAAGGAAAAAAAAATCAGTTTACTTAAATGGAGTGACTCTGGGTATATCAACCATACCCTAGGGCAGGCTACATGGTTAGGATCAGTGAACCAACATAAACTGGACTACACCACCCCTGTTTTTAAGAAGATTTATTTTTATGTGCATTGGCGTTCTGCCTGCATATCTGTGTGAGAGTGCCAAATCCTCTGGAACTGGAGTTTTAGACAGTTGTAAGCTGTCATGTGGGTGCTGGGATTTGAACTTGGGTCCTTTGGAAAAGCATCCAGTGCTTCTTTTAACTGCTGAATCATCTCTCCAGTGCCCCTGTTTTTTTTTGTGTGTGTGTGTGTGTGTGTGTGTGTGTGTGTGTGTGTGAATTGTGCCTTTTTGTCTGTTTGTTTTTTGTGTTAGTTTTGGCTTTTTTTAAAGATTTATTTATTTTATGTGAGTACACGGTCTCTGTCTTCAGACACACCAGAAGAGGGCATCAGATCCCATTACAAATGGTTGTGAGCCACCATGTGGTTGCTGGGAATTGAACTCAGGACCTCTGGAAGAGCAGTCAGTACTCTTAACTGCTGAGCCATCTCTCCAGACCCAGTTCTGTTTTTTGTTTGTTTGTTTGTTTGTTTGTTTTTTAAAGAGAATATGAAGCTGAAGTTGGATGAACAGGGAGAGAGGACTGGGGGAAGTTGGGGAAGGAAAAGAGTATGACCAAAACATTGTATAAAAACATTTAAAAATTAAATATACCCTCAAAGTAGGTTCTCTGGGGGAAATTAATTAATTAAATTATTATTATTTACACAGACACTTTTAACCCTAGCACTTGGGAGGAAGAGGCAGGCCGATCTCTGTGAGTTCAAGGCCAGCCTGGAGTATACAGAGAAACTCTAGCTCAAAAAAATTTTCGTTTTCACAATGAACATGACAGTGTATTGCTAAGGTATGGATATGAGTGTCCCTCCGAGGCTTCCTGTGTTGAATTTAATCCCCACATTCAGTGTGGAAACTTAACTGACTATGCTATTTTTGAGGCTTGGCTTTGGGAGTGTCTTAGTCAGGTTCTTATTGCTGTGAACAGACACCATGACCAATGTAAGTTTTGTAAAGGACAACATTTAATTGGGGCTGGCTTACAGGTTCAGAGGTTCAGTCCTTTATCTTCAAGGCAGGAGCATGGCAGCATCCAGGCAGGCATGGTGCAGGAGGAGCTGAGAGTTCTACATCTTCACCTGAAGGAAGCCAGGAACAGACTGAGCATCCCCAGGCAGCTAGGAGGAGGGTCTCCAACTCCACCCCCACAGTGACACACTTCCTCCAACAAGGCCACACCTTCTAATAGTGCCACTCCCTGGGCCAACCATATGCAAACCATCACAGGGATGAAGCTACAATGAGGGCCACTAGGGTGGAGCCCCCATGACTGAACCTGGTGCTTAAGTAGAGAGACCAGAAGGGACGTCTGCAGACTCAAGTGCTCCCTCTCTGCCATGTCAGAGGAGGGCATTGGATCCCCTGAGCTGTGGGTGCTGGGAATCAAGTTCAGGTCCTTTTGGGAGAGCAGCCAGTGCTTTTAAAAAACCATCTCTCTGGATCCAGAATCACATCTTTTCTTAAGATTTTGGTTCTCCACCCTTTCACCGGGATCATGTATCAGAGATTCCCATGTATTGGATATTTATGTTATGATTTGTAAGAGTAGCAAAATTACAGATGTGACATAGCAATGAAATAATTTCATGGTGTGTGTGTGTGTGTGTGTGGGGTCACCCCAGTATTGGAGGGTGGCAGTGTGAGGAAGGTTGGGACAGCTGCATTCAGGTGGCATCCAGACATTTCCCAGAGTTTGACTCACAGCATCCTTACACGGGGCATCTGCCACGCCCCTCCCAGATACACTTTCCACTGCTGAGGATGAAGGAACAGGATCCTTTCTGTGGTTTCATGGAACTGGAATTCTAGATCCTTCTATTTGAACCAGGATGCCCTATCTAACAAACGTCCCGTGGTGGCCTTTACATCACTTGATTAGTTTTCTGTCTCTATTCATGCTTCCGTGAGGATTGAGGTTAATCTTCTTTTAATGTTGACACCCTTGGCGTTCTCTTTATTTATTTATTCGATTTTCTTGGAATTAGAATGGCTGAAAGTGTGAGGTCCAATCTGAGCCTCTTCCAGGACCTCTTAAATGAGACCCACAGAGGCGGTGATCGATGCAAAAGCAAGAGGAATTTAATTCCGACATGTTGGGGTCATCCCACTTCAAGGAGAGACGACCCTGAGCAGACTTTAACAGAGAGTTATATATCTTGCAAACAATTGAGGCAGAATTCAAACAATTGGGACAGAATTTGCACAATGGTAACTAGGGAGGGTATTTTGCACATTTGGTGGATCGAAAAAGCTTTCAGATCAGACTCAGTGTATCGTTCAGGACTTTCCAAGGGGAGTCAGTTGGGAGTAACAGGTAGCTTTGTGTGACAGTTTGGCTTGCAGCTATTCCAGGAACTAAACCAGCTTTTTTTTCTTCCTGGAAGGGAGGGGGCCTTGTGCTTGGAGGTTTGTGGTGGGAATTTTCCCATTGGCCTCAGATTGGCTTGAACTGTGGCTCTTTCAAAGGAAGTGGACATATATCCATGATGTGTTGGGCCATTTCAGTTGGTCTGTCTGTGTCCAATCAGTCTGTTGGAACTTCCTGGTTTCTTTTTTTTTTTGTTTGTTTGTTTTTGTTTTTGTTTTTTTTTTTTTTTTTTGGAGCTGAGGACCGAACCCAGGGCTTTGAGCTTGCTAGGCAAGCGCTCTACCCCTGAGTTAAATCCCCAACCCCTCCCGGTTTCTTAGAAAAGGGGTTTACTAGTTTTTTCTTTTCCCTGTTTCTTTACATGCCTTTGAGTCTGTGTGCACCAAGTACCTGCAGGTGCCCCTGGAGGCCAGAGGGCACCAGATCTCCTAGACCTGAAGTTTCAGGCCAGGGTGGGCAGCCTGACATAGGTCCTGGGAATGGAACCTGAGTCTTCTGAAAGACCAGAAATGCTTTGACCCACTGAGCTTCCTCTCCAGGTCCCTGATGGGGCTGCTAATATCACTCCATCAGAAAGCAGACAAACACACGGTAGAGAAAGCCACCTAGTTTCCTACCTGCCTAGATATGGGTTGAGCGCCTTAACAGTTAACTGGATGGATCACTGTCCTCTAGAGTCCGAACAGACAGGAAGCAAACAAGCATACACACCGGTAGAACTTTTGGGTTTGCAAATTACCAGTCATGTAGTTTGGGACGTGCTACTCAGACTTCTCTTCTTGGGTTTCCTCATCTCTAACAAGTCACTATGCATCTGTTAACTTGCTACCCTGCTGCCTGCTCGTCACCAGCTTCCAAGCTAACGACCAATCATCTATCTGCCAGCGAAGGGAGAGAGAGCTCCGGCAAATTGTGCTAATATAAAGTCACCAACTGTGTTATGTGTTGTGACGGGGCAGACATGATCTGGGGGATGAGCATCAGGGAGATGTGACGGATTCAGAAGAATCGAGTTGTGACTTGAGATACGGAAGATGCGTGAGTGGGTGCTCACCAAGCCACGGCGAGGAGATATCCTTGAGGTGGGCAGGGGAGGAGCTGGGCATTCCTGTAAGAAATTACGTCTGCTGGGTTCATTTTCAAAGGTGCCTGGAGACAGCAGCATTGGTTTCACTGCAAAGGAGTAGACGACACTAGAGTCCTGTGACTAGAGCCCCGATAGTCTTGATTCCCCACCCCTCAAACACAAATTAGAAGTTTAGAACAGAAAATTACTCACAGCCAAGCTTGCCTGGAAGGCCATGGGTGGATGAGCTTTAAAATAAACAGGATATAAAATGTAGAGATGACCCACATGTGGCTTTTGTTGATAAAAAGTCGGTGGGGGGTTGGGGATTAAGCTCAGTGGTAGAGCGCTTGCCTAGCAAGGCCCTGGGTTCGGTCCCCAGCTCCGGAAAAAAAAAAAAGTCGGTGGAAGCAACAGAAGGAAACATAAAACCCCGATGATGTAAGCTTGTGCCCGGCCGACGAGGAAAGGGAGGAAGAGGCTTGCATTTAGGTTTAAAACCTTTTCGCTCACTCAGCACACCCAGCCTTGATGACAAACTGGAACACTCTCGCTGCCCTGACTCTCCAGTACTGTTATTACGAAGCAAGGGTCATCGTGCCTCACAGTTATAATGGGGGAGGGGGTGCCCCCTTATACTATGTCAACATAAAACCAACTCTCACCTCGAAGGGGAAAGTACATAGTTTATTCTGGAGCCAAACAGGAGTGACTGTGCTGTGGGGGGGCCGTCGTCTGATTCCAGGAAAGGAAGAGGGGTCTGGGGAGGCTGGAGGTTAAAGACCTGGTGATGAGCAGAGGTCAGCTGAGACACTGTATTAACCAGCACACGGGTGGTGAGGCAAGCAAGCAGCCGCTGCGGGCAGGCACCCGGGCACACACTGATGTCCACAGGTCACACATAGATTGGCATGTGGGCTGCACAGAGATAGGCACCCAGGCCTACAGCCAACCATACATACACATAGTTCTACAGACACAAACAGGCCACCCAGAGACGGGTGCATAGGTGCATACAGACACAATGGTAGATACACAGGTCCACAGACAGACAGGTCACACAGAAGCGCGCGCACACACACACACACACACACACACACACACACACAGAGGGGCCTACAGACAGACAGACAGACAGACAGACACATAGGCCTTCTAGTGAAGGCTCAGGCCTCTGACCTGAAGGCTGTATTT